>NW_020954550.1:17462396-17632733 GCF_900497805.2 Vombatus ursinus
GATAGATAGATAGATAGGAGAGAGATACATACATACATCAATACACATATATGCACATGTAACAATATTGTTCAATCTGAAATCATGCTGTGGAGAAGGGGTAAGAACAATTTCTATTATGCTACTAAATGCTTTTGTATTTTATTAGTCTACATAGTTTGTATATAGGTTATTGCCTTCTGGTGATCCCATGACTTTATCACCTTACTACCTAAACTAAAGCTTCATTTCTTCCTCTACTTATAAATATTTCAAATGAAGTAGAAAGATAATGATTTCTAAAGCCACACACAATTTCTTTTATTAGTATGTGTTTTTATGCCTCAAGTATCTATGTGTTTAGAGGGCAGAGAAGAACATAAAGAGATGCTTACTCTTCCATTAGAGTTATCTGAGGTTGGATGGAAGGAAGTTGAAGAATGACAAAGAGAATCATTAAAAGGTTAGATTTCCTGATCAATTGATGAGGTGTGCCTGGAAGAGAACAGTTTCAAGTCTTCTGTATCATAGTATTCTTAGACCAATGACCTCATGGTTATCCAGACCATTCGTAGAGCCTCCTTCTCCTTGCTTATGTTAATCTTTCACCCACCCATTCACTTTTCATTCACGTCTTTTATAAAAGCATCTCATCAACTGGCATTACTATCTTTCAACAGAACCAGCAGGTGCTTGAGTGAGGGAGGAGTTTGAAACTGTTGGCTAAAATGAGGTTCTAGAGTTTTTTTGTAGTTTTCTTTTATCCATTACCCTATTACCACAGATAATTAGGAGTTCCCAATAGTATGATCCTGAAACAGAGATACCGTAGACAGAAAGAATCCCCTGATCTCTTTGGAACAAGACCATAGGAGTTTCTAGGAGATAATGTCAACCTGTAACAAGAGCTTCTTTTGTGGAGACTGAAGAAAAAAGGGCTACTTCTGATCCCCCTCATCACACTTCTTGCCTAAATATATTTAATAATAATTGTTTAATTGGGATATTAATGCTCATGCAAAATCAAGTTCAAATTCAAATATTTGTATAATATCCACCATGTGAAAAAGTTACGGTATTGAATGCTGGGGAAGATAGATAAATATGACATGGTAGAATGAAATTATTAAAAGAACAAATTGGAACTATAAAGAAGCATATGAAAGCTTGCCTCAGATCAAGAGAAATGCAAATTCCAAAGTATCACCTAATACCACATAAGTTGACAAAGATGACAAAAATGTGAACAGCCAAGGTTGAAGGGATTGTAGGAATACAGGCACATTAATTTACTACTGGTATAGTTTTGAACTGCTTTGGAAATAATACAGGGGACTAAATAGTGTTCATAGCCTGTGACTCAACAATCCCTCTCCTGGGCATGTACCTGAGGAAGACAAAGACAGAAATAAAAATCCAGTATATGCAAAAATTCATTTGTTTTCAGAGAAAATCAAAGGAGTCTTTAAAAAACGAGAGATGTACAAGGGCTGAGTAGCCAGAAATATGTGCTGCCTTTAACAATCTTATCACATATGCCTTTACATACTGAGCAAATATTGAAAAGTTACACATAAGGTTGGGGATTGCTACTGTTTAAAATTCTGACTGGGAATCCTGGGATATCCTGTAGCTGTTGCTACATGTTGCATCTTGTTTCAGCTGAAGTCACATATTTATTACGTGCCTATCTAATAAGTATTTATTGGTGCTTCATAAGGTGCATAGGTCCTGGAGATAGTGATTAAAATGGATTTCTCTTTCCTCAAGGAGCTTACAGTCTAACAGAGGGGATACAATGTATACCCAGTTAAGTATAATATAAGATAGTGCCTGAAAAGAGACCCAGACTTAAGTACTCCGGGAAAATTTTAGGAGGAAAATACTTTGCACTGGGGGCATCAGAGAGGGCTTCATGGATGAGGTGACATGTGAGCAGAGTCCTGAAGGAACAGAAAGGATTCTGATAATTGGAGATATGGGGGGAAGGAATACATTATAAGAATAATGGAAAGGCTGCAAAAATGTGCAGAAGCAGGACACAGCTTGTCTGAAGAATTGTTACTTCAGTTTGATTGCAGCATGTGTGAAAAGGATATATGGAATAACACTAGAAAGAGATAGGTTGGAGCCAGATTATAGAGGTTTTTAAATGTCAATGTAGCGCCTGCTGTACCTTCTCATACACAGTGTCACCAAAATAGTAATTACAGGTTGAAGGTACTCTGCGAATCTGTATCCACTCGAAGTCCTGGCTTAACAAGCCTCTAGCAGTGTGTTTACTTTTTATCTAGTAAGCCATAGGAAGCAGTTCAAAGCAAAAATCGTTATGTCTTGGTTCTCTCTTTAGTGAAACAGTATAAGAGAAATGTCAGTAGAACATTCTCCTCACGAAAGAGATTCACCCCCAGGACACATTCACCCACAAATATATACATTATTGCTGAAGAGATTTTTGTTATTCAGTCATTTCAGTCATGTTCAACTCTTCATGATCCCATTTGGGGTTTTCTTAACAAACATGCTGGAGTGGTTTGTCATTTCCTTCTCCAGGTCATTTGACAGATGAGGAAACTGAGGCTAATAGGGTTAAGTGACTTGTCCAGGGTCACACAGCTAGTAAGTGTCTGAGACCAGATTTGAACTCAGGAAGATGAGTCTTCCTGACTCCAGGCCTGGCGCTTTTTCCATTGTTCCACTGATCTAAAAAGATTGAGTGCACATAAGGATCTTATATGAAGAACATACTCATAGGGCATATATGTGGAAGAGCAACTAATGACCTCTGCTGTTACAGAACCATGGATATCTTCTGATAAGCTGGACCATAGAAGTATTCTGGTTATATCATGGTTTCACTGAGCCTGCTTTATTATGATGGTTGTATTCCAATAGGTCACAAGTAGACACAGTCACAGCTGGATTTTTCTCTACTGGTTTTGGGTGATCTTTTGCTAGCTACAGCCAGCTGGGCATATAGTCTTCACTGGGCATTGCTTCTTGTAACCAACTTCTGATCTCATCTCTTCAGAGTCACCTGCTGGTGCCCTCAGCTCCGTTCATTGAGGGCCTGATGGCTAGAGCCTCTGTCTCTGTTAAAGGCCAGCTCCCAGCTCTTTAGTCATAACTATTATACTCAACTAACAAAAGCCAGATGGCATGGTCCCAGACTAAAATTAAGTCTTTTTCTGACTCTTGTGTCTGAGTGGAGACGATAGTTTTAGCTCTCTCAGCCCTCTATCTAATTTGACTTTGGACCTTCATAAGTTCTTCTATGCTTTAACATGCAGATAGATTTTAACTACAATAACAAGTAAGCTAAGGAACCCAGGCCATCGTTCTTACCTACTTACCCTGTATTCCTGCCTTTATTAGCATTTCTGTCCAAACCCCTGTTGCTTCAGTGCTCTTTTTTGGCCAGAGGAAAAACCTCAGTCTCCCTATAACAGACATAGACACTTCTATTTTAACTTAGAGGAAATACTGCAAGTTTTTGGAGCAGCACCATAGTTGTCACACATGGACATTGGATTTGCATGAATTCAAGTATTTATACTAAAAAGTGCTGCTGCTACCTGCCAGGTCACTCAATGACTCTACACCCTAGAGCAAGTGTGAGATAGGAGATAGATGTGATTCTGTTGTTGCCTCAGTCAATCTCAGTTCCTAATGACCTTTCATGAAGTGAGCATCTCACTGTGCTGAACGTGATTTTAGATCCTCTTCATTACACAGTCTGTTACTCTATGCTGGTGGAGTTAGTGAGATAGATGACCTTAGTTGGACTTCACAGCATTCCAGGTTAGTTGGAAGGCCCCTACTACATCCCTTTTAACTCTGTTGGGTCCTATCTTGCCTCATGATAAAGCAAGAAGAAAAAGTAGTTAAGTTCACCCTGTAATACAACTCATTTGTAAAACCCTTTCAAACTCATTTCCCCTCAAATCATTGTTTTGACCCTATAGTATTTACCTGTGTTCATTTTATTCTATTCAAGTAGAAACCCTGAGTTCTTCTTCTCCCTCATCAAGAGTTTAACTGCTTGTTGTGACAGAAATTTCCATTATTGTTCCTTTATCAACTATATCAGATCCATCTGCTCTTTAGTAGATCGCCTTCTGTTGTTGTTGCTGTTGTTGTCGTTATCATTGAGTTGTGCTGACTCTTCATGACCCCATTTGGGGTTTTCTTGGTAAAGATATTGGAGTGGCTTGCCATTTCCTTCTCCAGCTCATTTTAAAGATGAGGAAACTGAGGCAAATGGGGTTAAGTGACTTGCCCGGGGTCACATAGCTAGTAAGTATCTGAGGCCAGCTTTGAACTTAGAAAGGTGAGTCTTCCTGACTCCAGCCCAGCACTCTATCCTAGCTGCCCCAAAAGAGTACCACCTAGCTATCCTTCAAGAGACTGTAACCCGTTTTAAGCTATAAGATACCATACTATACTTAATCAGCAATCAAAGGGATTTACAAAGGTAATTTTAACTATATGCAACTTTTCACTTTCACATCTAACCATTGTTAAAGAATTGACTCCACAGTAATAAGATTTGTGCGTTTGGAAGAGTAGTTAGTAGCTGCCAAAGAATGGATTGACTCTCTCATCAAAAAAGCCATGGGTTACAAATGTGGAATAAGACATGCATTGTCAGACTTGACCACTGGCTGATTTTGTGCTTAACTCTACTTCTTTGTTGCAAGGGAAGCTTCTGTTGTAAGTGGAGAGAAATAGTCACTAGGAAGGGATGGCATTATTTCCAAAAGATCGCCAACAAAATTTTTTTAAAAGAATGAATTGCAGTATGAAAGCAGTTGGGAAGCTATTACACTAGTCTAAACAATAGCTAATGAGAACCTAAACCAGAATGGTGGCAGTATGTATGGAGAGGAGGCAATAAATGTGAAAAAAGTGTTTAAGAGATCGAAACAGCAGCACTTGGTAACTTATTGAATTTGAGAGCCCAGGGAAAAGAAAGAATCAGAGTTGACACTGTAGTTTTGGTCCTGAGTGAATGAGAGTGTGGTGGTACTAGTTAAAGAAATGTAGAATGGGGAAGTTTGGAAGAAGGATTGGTATATGGGGAAGATGATGGTTCAGTCTTAGATATGTTGAATTTAAGGTACTGGGATATCATCCAGGTCGGATGTCAAGCAGGAAGCTGCAGAAGTGAGAATCAGATTCAGAGGAGATATTAAGGCTGGAAATAGAAGTTTAGATGTCATTTGAGTGATAAGGAGAAGAGAAAAGGGTCTAAGAGCCTTGGGAGATACCTATACTTCATTAATTGATGAAAGATAAATCAGTGAAAGAAACTGAGGAGGAATAATCAGAAAGGTAGGAGAACCAGGAGAGAGAAGTGTCATGAAAACACAAGGAGAAAAGAGTATCCAAAGAAAGTGGTCAGTAGTTTTTTGAATATTACAGAAAAATCAAGGAGTTTGAAGACTGAGAAAAAGGACTGGATTTACGAATTATGTGGTTAATAATGGCCTTTGAGAGAGCAGTTTCAATAGGCACCAGGTTACAAGCTAATGAGGTGATAAAGAAATTGAGGCAGAGAATATTGCCTACTTTTCTAAGTTAATGGGAAGAGAACTACAAAATGATAGCATAAAGGGATGGCCTAGGCGAGGAAAGATTTTTTAAAAGGATTTTGAAGGTTTTTTTTTTGAAGAAGAATCTCTACTTTTAAGGGAGATCAATCATGTTTATAAAGAGCAGAGAAAAAGTTAATAGGGAGGGAGTGAGAGAGAGAGAGAGAGAGAGAGAGAAGTCTAATAGTGCATAGATCAAATTTCCAAAAAATATGGGAGAGAATGGGATGGATGGCACAAGTAAAAGGGTTGCTTTTGGCAGAAATCACTTCATCTTCTGAAAATAGAGCAAAGGAGAAGATGATGCATTATTTCAGAATGGTTTTGAGGTGTGGCAGGGACTGAATCCACAAAAGATGTTTTCAATTTTCTGAACAATGTAGGAGTCAAGGTCATCTACTAAGAAAAGTGAGGAATGACTGGAGGATAGATTTAGAGTAGGTACTATGTGGAGTGTGATGGAGGGGCCATCAAAAATTAATGAAAGGATTTCTGTGTGGTGAGGATCCATATGAGCTTGAATAATGAATTTCTAGTGTATTCAATCATACAGCATCATGATTTCTTCCAATACTAGTCAATAGCTCTGAAGAAGAAGCAGGGAAAGCAGATGATGGGTGTTTTCCTTTTACACCTCTTCTTTCTTATCAGGATAGAGATGTGGAAGCTAACCTGATCTGTCAACCCTCTTGGAATACATTTCACCAGAATCCTAAGGAAAGTTAGAACATGATATTGACTTACAAAACTCAAAGATGAAGCCAATGGCAAAGCTCCACATGTGGGGTGGGACCCCCAGAAGACCCAGGAGTTGCTGAAAGGGGTAGACCTTTGAACTAACCTTACTATCATTGATGCATTGCACTCCCTTTCTTGTTCCACAGAAAATTAGAGAGAAGGGACAGGAGAACTAGAAAAGGTTATGACAGCTGCCCAAGAGCTGGGTCCCCATTTACGTGAATATATTGTGTCTCTGACTTTTCTACTGTGTATGAAAGGTTAAAAATTTCCTAGAGAAAACAACCATCACTGCTGTTTGCCAAAGTACTCATAAAATGGCCTGATTGCTAGGAACAAAAAAACAAACCAAACCAAAATAAAATGAACCGAATACCAACAGAAATAAATGTGCCTTATATGTAACTGGATGATCACCAGGAATACTCTCATAGACCACCAAGAAGAGCAAGTTCCAAGGATCCAAGTCCTGCCACTGGCTTTGAGCTCATTTCCAAGATAAGATCATTCCAGTCATTCTTTACTATAGAAAGTCACAGGAAATTAGGTGAGAGATCTTTCTCTTAGGTATGACTGGATCCCAGGTCATTCTAGGTCTTAGGAAAATCCTCTTGCTAGATCTTTGAATTGCACATGAATTATGTAACTCATCTCAACCAAAAAGCTGAGTCTCTGGGATCAAAGCTATTAAAACAGACCACAAACCAAACCACCTGCGAGAAGCCAATTCAGCAAATGTCCTTATGTGAAATGCAGTAATAAAATATTGAAACTGAGGGTTAAAAAACATCTGAAAACCTAACCAGAGCTCACAAATGCAGTGCCTTGAGGGAAAAAAAAAAAGAAAATATTCCATAGGTCTAAGGATGATGATCTCCAGAGGTACCCAAACTAAAGACCATCACCAGTATTTTGAGGGGGGATGAGAAGACCCAGCTCCTATAATGTGTGTGAATGAGAGGCGTGTGTGAATTCATATATTGGGAGAAAACTGCAGTTACAAACAATTACATACATAAATCCAGACAACAGAACCAGACATATATTGTGATGCAAAAAATGGAATTCATTTTCCTTTCCCCTACCAGATATGGGGATGATTGGGTAGGAGGAGGAGAGGGTGGCTTTTAAAGATTCTATTTTGGCATCCCACCACATTGTAAGTAAAATTCAAAGCAATATATCTTTTCAAAGGAAAAAAAATCTCTTTCCTGCTGGCAATGGTAGGAGGAAAATATTTATATTATTCTAGGTTGTCATTGAAGTTACACAGTGAAGAACTAATGATAGTTTGTCCTCAGAGTAGAAAGCTCCCTTCTTCCGGATATTCTTTTAGCCATACCTTAATGTTGTGTTGGGAGAGGAAATACTCAGTGGCCTTAGAAACCACTAAATACCAACTGGTAGTGGCCAGGAAGCAAGCATGATGATAGGAACTCATGGAGATATTAAGAATGAAAATCTAATACCTCAGGCAACCAACATCTTAATGGAAATCAGGAAGTCTTGAGTTCAAATTCAGCCTCAAAAGGGGCAGCTAGGTGGCACAGTGGATAGAGCACCGGCCCTGAAGTCAGGAGGACCTGAGTTCAAATCTGGCCTCAGACCAAAGACTTGATACTTACTAGCTGTGTGACCCTGGGCAAGTCACTTAACCCCAATTGCCTAAAAAAAAAAAATTCAGCCTCAAATATTTACTAGCTGTGTGATCCTGGACAGGTCATTTAACTATCTCAGTTAATAAAGGGGATAATAAAATAGCATCCCCTTGGTCCCTTGGTTATTGTGAGGTAATAAGATGAAATTGAGATCAATGAAAAAAATGAGATATTTGTAGTGTTTTGCAAACCATAAAGTGCTATCTATATGCTAGTTATTGTTATTGTATTATTATTATTATTTAATTTTTCTCTCACTGTCTTGCCCTCTTGTATTTTTTTTGCTTTTCTCATTTCATCTTCAACACTGATGAGTTCAGTGAGTTACAACAGATGTCTCAGTTATTCCCCACTTCAGGCAATGGTGTTTATCATCCAATCTTCAGTCTCCCTAAAGGATCCAGTACAATACTTCCATTAGAGTCTAAGGAGGAATGCTTGCCATGGAGCTTCTTCTGTTTCCTACCTGATCTACAACATGTAATTCCCTTGTTTTTTCTGGGTTTCATGAAACATAGAAAACATTGAGTATTATTTTCTTTGTGGTATACATCTGATTCCCAAGGAAGAAAGAATGGAAAAGGAGTTTTCAGTGAAGCAGATAAGCAGAGTGGTAGAAGCCAATACATCCCTTGACTCACGTAGCACACAGTGAGGTAATAGACTATTTTGTCCTGTTCCATTACAATGATGACCCTTCAGCAGAACATGCTAGCTGTGCTTCTGCAGGAGCTGGTGCCTTCACTTGTCATGGGGCATATTTAATGTGTTTCATCATTTATGAAAATTTTAATTGGTGATCTGTCTCCATGGTAGCTAAGGGCTTGTTAATACTTTAGAAACAGAGTTGAGAAAAGAATATTATTTTTCCTCGGGGCAGGTATGTTAACCCTGGAAAAATGCCGTGGCCTTAGACTACTACAGTTATAACTGGGATTTTAAGACAACTCTTCCCACAGAGAAGAGGGAGATGGCGTCACTGATGCTTTGTCACCAGAAGTCCACATCTCACCCATTTTAACCTTGAGACGATTGTATCTGAACACCATATTCTGAAGTTATATAGAGTGGGAAATGTGGTTATGGTATTAGGGGGAAGAGCACAACATAAATTCTTAGTTCTTTGCATGGGCAAAACTCTAGTTTCTTTGCCTCATCTTACATGGGTATGAGATGCTGTTCCCAAGTGTTAAGTGCTTTCACCAGAGCTATAAGTAGCAATTCTAGCAAGTACCATAAACTATATCCAGGGCAAGAAGCACGAAAATTTGGGGTGGAGAGAGGTAGGAACATTGAATCTTGGGGCCTTTCTATGTGGAAAGAGAACATTGAATCTTGGGGCCTTTCTATGTGGAAAGCGATCCCAGGATACTGGGTCCAATGGGGAGAGAGCCCAATGGTGCTGGAAAGGGAACATGCCTTGCCAAAGAGAGCTCATCAGGAGTGCAGCCACCCAAAGGAAGAAGCCCACCATCTGTTCTCATCTTATTTTAACTAATTGTTCTTACTAAATAAATTCCAAGTCCCTATTGAAAGAGTCCAAATGTTTTCAGTGCCCTCAAAATTTCAATGCCCTATGGGTAAAGCCCAACTTACTCTGCCTTATTTATGGCTTTAGCTTTAGCAATTTGATGTGCAACATCAATTTTCTAACATTACTTTTCTATTAGGGTGTTTACAACATGCTTAAATATAAAGAGTACATGTAGTAATAGTAGTAGTAGTAGTAGCAGTAGCAGTAGTAGCAGCAGTAGTAGTAGTAGTACTAGCAGTAGTAGTAGCAGTAGTAATAGTAGTAGTAGTAGTAGTAGTAGTAGTAGTAGTAAGTAGTAGTAGTACTTGTTGCTAGATTTGGATAAGTCTTTCATCCTAAAACACATAAGCCCTTGTATAGAGTTGAAATATTCAAATAGAGAATTAAAGAATTTATTGGGGGGGGGGAGTAACAAGGAGTGAGGGATGATTACAGGAAGGGAGAGTTTTTTTTTTTTAAATTGAGACAGTAGAAGGAAGAGTGACTGTGAATAGGAAGAGAGTACGAATAGAAACCAGGCCAAGCACTGGGAAAATACCACTTTCTGTTAAGAGTCGGCTGAAGTACTTTACAATGTACAATGTATATTCACTTCTGAAAATACTTCCCTCTTGGTTACAGCCAAGAAGTTATTTACTATGATGCAATAACACAACCTAATAGTTTGATTTGAGTTAGAGAACTTTTTTTTCTCAGTGGAAACACTTTAAACCTTCCTGAAATGTTTGTATGGTGAAAAATGTTTGGAAGGATTTTTATTGTCTTTTAGGTGATCAAGCCTTAAGTGTTTTGTTGGGAAGCTCAGGAACTTTTACCACAATGCCCCGGTCAGAGAGAGCGGGTTTGGTATTAATGTCCAGATAGGTGTTTCCTATACACCTGAGCTACTCCTATGGATTTTCTTAGAAATTAACTCAACCAAGGGGTGCCTCAGCCATACTCTCCGTTTACTCTGGAAATTTCACAATATCAATACTTAAACAGATGTTACTGTGAAAGCCCATCAAAAGCACAGTATAAAAGCTTGTTGATTGGTTTTTTAGAGAGACAGGTATAGAAGATAGAGACCTGGTTTTGAAGTCACGAAGGCCTGGGTTCAAATTCTGTTTGTAACATCACAGGCTGTGTTATCTGAGGCAAGCTACTTAAACTCTCAGGACTCCAGGGAAGTCTCTAAGACTGGAAGTTGCAAAGCAGGTGCCAGTTTACATTACTAGTAATTACATTACTTTCTCTCCCTTCTCTTCCCCTCCTCTCCTCTTCCCTCCCTTCCCCTGCCCTTCTTTCTCTCTCCCTTCACACACACACACAGACACAGACACACACACACACACACACACACACACACACACACACAGACACTCCAATGAAAAATCTGCTCCAAGACAAAATGTGGATTTATTAGTTTCTGCTGAGGAAGGAGGATTCATTTTAGTAACCAACTTTTGCTATGGATGATGAAGTAGTATATTTTTTGTATAGTTACTTAGTGTTCTGAAGGTATGTGTTCTGTGACTTTCGAGGTTAATATCCCAATCTTACCAGCAAAGCACTGAAGCCTAAATTCATGTCCTGTGAATCTAGGTCAGGGTTTAGGTTTAAGATCCTACTACTGCTTTATCTTTGGTATACAAATACCTTTTTTGGGGGGGGAGGGGGAGAAGGGGTATTAAGAGGACAAATTATCAATTGTTGTAATTTAATCCAATCGCAATGGATGAGTAATGGTCATTAATTTACTGAATTTCTCTTAGTGCCTTACCTGGAGTAGTGAGACTGGGAATTTTTCCTAGGGCAATGAGACTGAGACTTTTTCCCAGGGCACTAAAATTTACAGGGTACTTGGAACACTCACAGTCCTTCAAGAAGAATAGAAACAAAAGCTTTCAGCAGCTGTTAGAAAGAATGTGTTAAAGGAGAAGCTACCATTAGTAAATTTTCTTTTCCCACCAGTGATATTTAAGGTTAGTACTTTTAAACAGCACTGGGGTGTCTTGAAGTTTGTGCTGCTTTCCTTGGTGCAAAAATTGCTCGTTAGTCCTCTGGTTGTTCTCATTGAGCAACTCCAAAATAATACCCCAAATGCTGCAATTAAATGAGTACTTAACTGTCACGTCTACCAAAGGGTGCAATGGAATTAGCTTATATTGGCTGGAGAGATGATTGTTAAATTTTCATCATAAACATTTAGACCTTAGAAATTGGCAAATGCTACAAAATAGGGCTTGATTTATTGTGTTGTTGATTTCCAGACTTAAGTAAGTAATGGAGAAATGTTAATAATACAGATTAAACTTAAAAGTGTGTGCTATACTTTGGAAAACTGGTTGTTAAACATTTACCAGGATGCTCCTTCATCTACCTGATATTTGTCAGTCAAGCATTCCATGTAAAATCAACTCCTGTTATCTTCTAAAAATGTTTATACTGATGACTGAAGATGCACAGTTTGTTCACATTTCCTTGGTTCTCTGGGAAAATCCAGTAAATATGATTGTTCTGCTCTGACCAGCTCTAATAGCATGATGAATAAAGCACTCTTGTTTAGAGGAAGGAAAAGTAATTGCTCTGTTTCTCCGTCTGTCCCCATTGTCCCACTTCACTATGCCACCTGCACATATAAGTGAACCAACATTGAGCTGCCACATGAATTACAGAAGGAAACGGTGATGCAGTGGAGAGAGCTGTGAACTTAGAGTCAGAAAGACCTGAATTCAGATTTGATATCCTATACTTACTATCAAGTCACTTCATTGCTTCAGTTTCTTCATCTGTAAAATGGGAATGATAATAATAGCACCTAACTCCCAGGGTTATTATGAGGATAAATTAGATAGCATATGTAAAGCACTGTATAAGCTTTAAAGTACTATATAAATTCTGGTTATTGTTATTATTGTTTTTAATTATTTTGATATCATGATATTCTTCCCTAAAATGATCAAGATTGTATACGGGCAATGAAGGCAAATAATGAGAATCTTATGTTCAAATAAGTGGGGCCTGAAGAAATTCAGTTTTGGCCAGATTCTCTTATTATTTTTTGACCATCCAGCTTCTATGCCTAACTCATTTCCTTTTCATCCCACTATGATATTTTTCCCACCCTGGGAATAGAATAAAGCTCACTAAAAACAAAAAGAAAGCAACATTCAGACTTCAATTACATAAAATATCTTGACAATGTATTTTAATTTAGTAATGTGGAAGGATTATCCAGGATTTAGATACAAAATTGAAACTCATTTAAGAAAACTGGACTCATTAGTAAACAAAAAAGTCCAGACTCTTCTACTATACAAGGTCTTCATCTTCAATTATAACCTAGGCACAGCTCAGTTGACGACTAAAAAGCTTAATTGATTTGAAAGGAGTCTTTGGATAATTCAGCCTAGAACTGGGAAGATGCTACCACAATCTTTTCATTCACTCAGGTTCAAATCCTAGGCATCATCCTCAACTCCTGACTCTCCCCTCTGTACACTCAATCTGTTGCCCAAGCTTATCTTGTGTGTGTGTGTGTATGTGTGTGTGTGTGTGTGTGTGTGTGTGCGTGTGACATCTCTTATATATTCTCTCCTCTTACACTGCTACCACCCTGGTATAGGTTCTCATCACTTCATGCTTGGACCATAACAATAGCTGTCAAACTAGTCTTAAAGTGTAAGACTGATCACAGTCAACCCATTTATTAAACTCTAGTAGCTAGAGTTAAAAAAGATAAAATACAAAATTCTTTGTTTGGCTTTTAAAGCCCTCCATAACCTGGCCCCTTCCTCTATTTCTATTTGTTGTTGTTCAGTCATTTTCAGTCATTTCTAACTCTTTGTGACCCCATTTGGGGTTTTCTTGGCAAAGGTACTGGAGGGTTTTATGCCATTACCTACCCCAATTCATTCTACAAATGAGGAAACTGAGGCAAACAGGGTGAAGTGACTTGCCCAGGGTCACACAAGTGTCAGAAGCCACATTTGAACTTAGGAGGAAGAAGAGTCTTTTTGACTCCAGATCCAGTACCTGTATCCACTGTACCACCTAGCAACCCATTATATGTGATCATTCCAATATAAATAAAAAAGCCTGTGATAAGGCAGTGAGATATAGACAAAGGGATGCTGGACTGGTCTTTAGAAGAACTGAGTGCCTACCCTAGGATGGACACTGACTGGCAGTATAAGGTGGGGCAATGACTGCAGAAGGCAGTAACACCAAGAAAAAAATACAAAAACAAAAATCCAAACCATTCACTGAGACTCAGTTGGCCTTGGTTTTAATTCTGTCTCTGTCACTAACTTCTCCTGGGGCCTCAATTTCCTCATCTATAAAATGATGAGGAGGTTGGATTAGATCAGAGATATGCTGGTAAGTGTTTTACAACCAGCTCTGGGGGAAGGGGAACATACACAGGATACACATTTAGTTTAATATGTATTGTTAACATTTTCCCATCACTTTCTTAAGCCTAGACAATTAACAAAACAATTAAGTCTTGATTTGTAATATTTGCTTGTATCTGAGGTGTAAATGCGCACACTAAGAATTTAACAATCAGATCTACTAAGCCATTTGACTAGATGATCTTAAATGGTCCCTTTCAATTCTAATTCTATTGAACTTTTTAGCACTAAATTCCCAAGAATATAAATTGTTGTTGATTGAGTTGTGGATTACATAGTTCACATAACAAAAGATTTCCTCCCTGACTTAATCACCTGCATCTAGGATGTTAGGGTTTTTAGGATAAAAAATTAGAAAGCAAGACCTTTGGGGGCCCTTAGTCCTCAGTTTTCCTAAGCATGATAATAACTTCCAAAGAATTTCTTTAATAGGCTAGTGAAAGAGAATTGAATGTCGAACCAATTGATAGCAGTCTTGTGTTGAGCCACCATAGTGCCCAAGGCTAAGGATCAAAGGCACTGATGTCTAAGCTTTCTCCTTTGTCTTAGTTAGGTATATCTTCTCCTAGGGGTAGATTTTATCTTATTAGGTCCTTGAAGAGTCTAGTTTGATTTCTCCCAACCTGGAAGAAGAGGCAGACAGCCACAAAATGAATATGTACATCCCAGCATAGCCCAGCCCATCTCTGCCTGCAGTAACCTTGAAAACCTTAAAACCACATTGATTGGAATACAGATATTTATTTCCAAAATTGTTTTAGTGTGTGGAATCAGATCAGGGGTTCTTAATCTTTTTTAGCATCAAGGACTCCTTTCTTTGACAGTCTGGTGAAATCTATAGCCCCTTTCTCAGAATATTTGCTGTCCACATTCTTAATTGAAGGAAATGTTAAATTACGGCTAGAGGTTAAGAAAAATAAAGATGTATTTTCCCCCATCCAAGTTCATGGAACCCCTGAAATCTATCTATATACCCTGGTCAATAATCCCTACATTAGACTAAGAGAAATTGTTTTTACCCTAAGGAAAAGCATGCTTGCCTTTTTTTTTTTTTAATTGACAATTTTTTTTTCAAACTGATGAAAACAAATGGAACAGCCCATAAAGCATCTATTGTTACTTTTTTCTTAAATGCATCTTTTAAGCTACTATTTCTTAAAGCTTCACGAGCATTTACTAAAAATGCTAAATGTTAATCTCTTATTTAACTATTGCTTTTCTCTCTCTCTCTCTCTCTTCATCCTCATGTAAAACCAGAAGGAAAGCCTTTGTAGCACTCTGAAGAGATGGAGCTAGTCCTGACTCCTGTGTCCTTGAGATGTAAGCTAGGCATGTTTGGAAGATTGGGGCCTATGCAGTGCACTGGAGGGTTAACCATAGATCATTTCTTAGCAGAAGCTAATGGATAATCAGAAGCATTGTTCATTGATCTCCCCAGGGAGTCTCTTTTAGCCTTGACTGGGAGAGAGGCACAATCACATGCAGGTATTTAGATGTGAAAGTTAATTAATTATTTTCTACCTGGCACACTTCCCTCTCTCAGAGGTCTTCTCTTTCCTGACACCGTTATTTCCAGTGTCCCCTCAGTACCTGAAAGGGTTCTGTAGCATTGACCTTGTCTCTGTCAAGCTGCACTCTTTACTATAGGGGGGTGGCTTATTTGGTGCTGTGCTTGAAGATTGGGTGGTAGGAGGCGAAGGAGGACTGACTCCTTTTTGCTTCAGGATTCCATTCCACAGATTAGTGAAAACTCAAGCCCTGAATAAGAGTAGCCTCTGAGGGCTGGTTTCTGATGTCGCACTAAGCATGATAAGAATGCCATTGACGTCAGCAGAGCCATCATCAGGCAGAATGGCACCCCTGCTCTTGAAACCACACCAAGCAATTGCAGAGCTTTTGAAAATTAAAAGCTGGTGCTGGGGGGAGGGAGAAAAGAACAGGGGGACGCAGTGGTTCCAGCTGAACTCTACATTTTCTGTGCATTTCCTGTATTTTAAAACATTCTCTCTCTCCCTCTCTTTCTCTCCTCTCTCCTTTCCTCCCTCCTATCCCTCTCCACTCCCAAATGTGTTTGGGGAAGAAACTTAAAAGCTCACACTAACTTCAAAGGGAAAAGATAATTTAATTTTGTCAAAATATCTGAATTCAGGGAAAATGAACCATACCACCCAGATATTTGGACAGAGGCCCTGAGCCACAGGAGAAAATATAAGCCACTGAGAATGAAATTTCTGAGCTAAAAAAGATACATTTTAGCTCTGTGCATGTGGAGGAATAGGTTGTAACTAGAGATATTAAATATGCCAGAAGACCTGCTTGTAAAGGGATCTTCCCCCAAATGTCATACTAATTCACTGTGCCCTCAGAATGGTTGTTTTAATTGTAAAATTCAAATAATAAAGCTATTGCTTTTGGGAAGGGAACACTGTCTATGCTATGCGCTTGGTCTAGTTTCACAAACAGCCAGATCCAAGAACATCAGCAGCAGTTGTAAGCCAAAAGAGCTACCTGGATTGGAAAATTTTGTTGAAGTTAGAGAGAGAGTTCGAAAGCAGCTTTGTAGCGTCAATTGTTCTCTTTTCCACTGGTCCTCCCACTCTCTCCAGTCCCAGTTGTTTCCTTCTTTGCCAGCATCAAATCTTTGTAAGAGTAACATAGCATTGGTGTGAATTCATGGTGATAACTGCAGTATAATGTGCTTTACTTTAAAGCAGGCACTGGCCGGATCCCAATTCCCTATAAACATTAAGTAAACTTGTCTTTGCACATCCATAGCCTTGCTCAGAGGTTCTAGGCAAAGCCAATTCTGAGGTGTGGGAAATCTAAGCATGAGCATATTCACTCACATTCTCAAATTTGTCTCACAACATGAGCGAGCATGGATGTATGTGCATACAAAAACAAAATTTGGAAACGTGGATTCAATAAATTGCCTCATGTAAAATCTTTGCTTGAAGTGACTGGCATCCAAGGAGGGGGACCAGATAAGGGAGACAATAACAATAGATCACATTTTTGTAGCCCTGTTAAGTTTGCCAAGTGCCTTCCTCACAACCACCCTGCGATTGCAAATATTCTTTATCCCCACTTGACAAATGAAGAAATGAGGGCTCAGGAAGAGGTTTTGTTTTGCCCACAGCTAACAAGTGGAAGGAACACTGGAAACCAAGGCTTTTTCTGCTATTTTTTGTAAAGGAAAGCTAAGCAAATTTACTGTCATATGTACAAATACTTTTGATAGAATTCTTCTGTGGTGTGTGTTAGTCAACAGAGAGTCAGGTATGATTTCTGATGGGTCTCTAAGATCTCTGGTGAGGAAGCGAATAAAGGAAGCAAGGTGCATTTTTTGTCTATACTTAACCAATTTTCTGGGTAGAAAAATAGGAGCGGAAAAACATGTTATCCATATAGGGTTTTCTTTGTGCATTCAGAAATGGGACATGGGAAAACTGTAAAGCTCAGTTACATGAGCCTATTTTTTCAGTTTTCCCTGAACCTCATGTGAAGAACCCTCATTGATTTCAAACAGCATTGAGACTGCCTCTAAAAATTACTCCCGCCAGACATATGTCATATTCCCAACAACTTTCATTTCCTTTACTGCTCTCCCCATTGATCAGCCACATCTGTCCATCAATCTCCTCTAATCTCAAGAATCTGCCTCTTTGGTCCAGTTGTGTCCATCTACTCCTATATGTGCTAAGTCTCCAGAGCCATATGTGGCAATTCTATGCAAATGGGGCTCTACAGACCATTATATGGCATTAAAAAATGTAAGGCCATGGAGGAGAATGAACTTCCAATCAGACCTTTACACTTCCCTCAACAGAGCACTGTTCCCCAGATGCCTCCATTTCACCCTAGCCTTGCAATGGTTCCAAATTCTTCCCACCTACAAATTCCTTCTTTCTAGTGATTTTTCTTTGGCATGCGAAGAGAGTACCTCAGCCACAGAGCCTTTTTCATTTGATTAAGCATTCCCTGATGAGTTCTCACCCCTTTCTGGAACCAAAACAGAAAACTACATGTTGGGGCTCAGTGGCCCTGGCAATGTTCTGAAGATGTCAAGTTGGAGTGGGCTAGGTATAATAGCATGTTTGTACCAGGGAATGCTAGGAGGTTTGATGAGGGATGCAAATTACCAAGGAAGGAAGGGGATCAACTGACAAACAGTAGAGACTGTGAGTAAAGGAACAATTTAGAAAGTAGAGAAATAACTTCTACTCAAATTAGTTGTTTCTTTAAGAGAAGAATTATCATGGATTTGGAGATTCAGGATGGCTCTAATCTTTCTTTTCCTCATAGTCTGACCTAATTTAGTAAGGCATAAATAGGAATAAAAGATAGAATTAAATTATGTGTGCTCATCTAACCATGGGGTAGGCAGCTATAGAAGTAAAACAACCACCATGTTCAAACTGTAGCTACTGTGATTGATCCAAAGATGGGAAGTATTGAGGAGGAGTTCTGAGCTTTGGTTAACTACATTCAAAATACAGAATTTCTCTCTGTAATTGCGACTACCACTAGGACATATGACATTACTTAGTTCTTAGTGCATGATAATAACTGACATTTAGGGTCAGCTAGGTGGTGTAGTAGATATGATGTTTGACTTGGAGTCAGGAAAACCCTAGTTTAGGTCAAATACACTAGTTGTGTGGCCCTGAGTAAGACATGTAACAACTCTCAACATCAATTATCTCATATGAAAAATGATTTGGAAATCGTGAGTAATATAGAGCCCTGACTCTAGGCAAGATAAAGCAAAAACTCACTTATTGGATCTTAGGCTTGTTCCAGAGATAAGAGTCCAAGTTTTTGGTGAGGTGGGGGAAGGTTTGAGGAAGAAAATAGGGGAGATGACTGGGGTTGCCAACAGGGGGAAGGGGTTAGGCCAGCCTACACAAAGGAGATGGCTTTTGAGTTGGACTTTAGGAGGTGGCTAGGTTTTGGGAGAAGTTATCATGAATAGTGCAATGACTTACAACATTAAATGCAAAAATTCAGAGAAAGCAGCACATTTATTTGAAGAATGAAATGGCCAGAGGGGAAGATTTGAATATTTGTGATTTCAATAGCAATAAAATGGAGAAATGGCAAACACTGAAATGAGTGATGATGAAAGTGCTTTACAAGCCATGAGCTGTGATGATGACAATGATGTCAGACAACCCATAAATATGATATATGGCAAGGGAGGTGGAAAGGAAACAGAATTGAGACAAATTGGGAAAGGAAAACAAGGATTTGTAAACACCAGCGTAATGGGAAGGAGACAAAAGGAAGGTGAAAAGATGTCTTGAAAGTGGTTTACTCTGGTGGAGTTGAATTGGCATTGAGAGCAGATGTTAAAGAAAGCTATGTAGGTAGGAGCCTGAACAAAGACCACGAGATGCAGAGGGGATTCAACATTCATCAGCCCCCGAAGCTTGTAGAATTTGACTGAAAAGAGGGTTTACAGAAAGAAGCATAGCAAAAAGGACCACAAAACACGTACTACTATAAAGGTCCCTTACGGTCATCTTGTCCAAAATTCATAATTTTATACATGAGGAAACTGTGGTCCATAGAAATGATGTGTTCAAAATAACAGACAGTAAGGGGAAAAGCTAGCATTTGCACTAAATCTTCACCCTCTAAACACAAATCCAGTACTCTTTCTATCACACCTCCACTTTCCAAGAAGGGACGCAAAGATGAATATCTGGCCACTCTTCACTAATTTTAGGGTTTTGTTTTTTTTTGTCCAGATCTGTGATTTCATTGGTATGCCTCTGTCCTCTTGAACTGGATATCTTGTAGGCATATCCAACTCAACATGTCCAAAACAAAATTTATTTTTTTCACTCAAGCCTTCTCCTTTTTCCCAGCTTTCCTATAATTATCAAAGTGTACTACTCATCCTTCCAATCTGTCAGGCTCAAAACCTGGTTGTGATCCTTGACTTATTCATACACACTCTTAGACACAACATCCATTCCATTGTCAAATCTTGTCATTTTTAATCTTAACAACATCTCTTGTGTGTATCCCTTTTTCTCCATTTACACAACTATCAATCCTAGTTCAAGCCCTTGTCACTGTTCTTATAGACTGTTTCAAAAATCTTTTCAATTGGTCTCCCTGCCTTAAATCTCTTCTCATTCCAATCCATCCTACATATAACTACCGAAGTGATTTTCTTAATGTTCAGGTCTGATCACATCTTTCTACTCCTTGCTGCTTAATAAACTTCAGTATTTTCCTGTTACAGAGACTTGTATTTTCTATTTAGTGTTCTTTATGACCTGTCCTCTTACTGTCTTCCCAGTTTTCTTACACTTTACTCTGTGACTAGCTCTATGGCCCTCTTTTTGCTCCTCACATTTAACAGTCCATCTCTCATCTCTGGACCTTAGCACTAGATTCCCTCATGCTTGAAATGCTCTCCTCCTTCACCTCTGTCTCTTAGTTTACCTGACGTCCATCAAGACTCACCTCAAATCCTACTATTCTGCAGGTGACCTTTCCCCCTGTGTCCCTCCTTCTCCCACAAGCCCTTGATACTAGTACCTTCCATTACCTTATGTAACTAATTATTGTCGTGTTCTCTGCTTCATGGGAATGTGAAGGATCCTTATGGGCTTGGACCATGTTTTGGTTTTTCTTAGCATACTCAGCACTTAGCATAGTATCTGGCACATACTGACTGACAAACTGATTTCCAATGCCACCTTCTTCCACACATGCAGGTAGCAACTCATTTATAATTTACAATCTTAAAGAGTAGCTTGAGCCACTCCCAATAAATACTGATTGGTTTATTAATTGATTGTTGGGTGTCCTGTCAGATCATAAAGAAAATAATGCCTCAACTACTAGACAAAAGTAAGCTAAGCAACATAAAAAAAGCTATTGAAGATTACTGGCCTATACTTGAAGCTTCTCCAGGTTGGTAGGACCTGACAGAGCATGTGGTTTATTTGCTCAGACTTGGAGAACCCAGTGCTATAAACCCTGAGATACTGGATCAGGACTTTAGTAGAGCAACTTGTACATAGTAGCTGATCTGCAAATATTTATTGAATTCCATTTAATTCAATGGAAAAATGAAAGAAGGGAATTAGAAGATAAAGGAGAAAGGAGGGAAAGGAATAAGCATTTATTTATATAGTGCCTAATATGTGCCGGGCTCTGTATTAAACACTTTACAGATATTATTTCATGAAGTGAAATGCCCTCAAATAAGAATAACTCCAGGGCACTAGGATGAAATGGGGATTTAAAAAAAAATTATACACACACAGAAATGATTTTGTTTAAGTGAATTCTATATTTATCAAATACCTACATGCCAGATACAAAATAAGGCTAATGTGCTTTTTTTGTCCTTAAGGAACTTTTATTCTTCTCTCTTTCTCTCTCTCTCTGTCTCTCTCTCTGTCTGTCTCTCTGTCTCTCTCTCCTTTTTCTCTCTTTCTCTCCCCCTCTCCCTCCCTCTCCCTCTTTCTCCCTCTCTCTCTCCCCCTCTCTCTCCCCCCCTTTCCCTTTCCCCCTCTCTTTCTCCCTCTCCTACCCCTCTAGTTTTGATACATGAAAAAAGGCCCAAATATTTCAGACTCTTAAAATGAATTAATGCTTATTGATACTCTAAATGTCATTTGCCATAGAACTTAGCCAATCCAAGCAAAAATTCACTTTTATGAATGTAGTGAAGCCTAGAAACTCTTAGAATATATACCTTAAGGGATGAGATAGTGAAACTCTGTAGAGAATCTCAAGGTTTAATAATAATACCTTGACTTTACATAGCTTATTATAGCCAGCAAAATGGTTTCACATACGTCATCACACTTGACCCACACACAATTCTAAGAGATAGATAAGGCAGATGTTACTATCCCTGTTTTACAGAAAATGAAACTGAGACTCAGATAAATTGCCTTGTCCATTAAAGGTTGTGTGGCAGAATGTAAAGAGCTCTAGACTTCTAGACTAATTTATGACTTCTAGACTCTAGAAATCATAGGACCTGAGTTCAATTTCTGGTCCTGGTAGTTGTCAGCAAAGTGACTTTAGAAAAATCACTGTACTCTTAGGACTTCAGTTTCCTCATCTGTAAAAAGGAAGACGTTACATTATATGTCCTTTAAATCATTTCCAGAGCTAATATTTTATGATTTTGTAGTAGAGGACCTAGGACTCTGCTGACTCCTAGCCCAGTTCTCTTCCCATTCTTTTTCCATTTACTTATTTTATTTTTAATTTATGAAATAAAACAAGCATTTCCATAACATAGTATAATAAAAAAAAAGATTGCACATGAAACTGCAAATCTATTATGTACAACTGACTAGTTCTTCTAAATATATAATAAAGTTATCATGTAAATGTCTTTTTTATGGTGCTTTTATCTGTTTTTTCTATAACAATCAGTTTTCAATGTTCTTTATTGCATTCTCCTCCTCCTCACCCTCCCCTAACCCCTGTGATGTCAGCAAACCTTTCCTGCCCCACCTGTCCCCTGAGCTCATATGTTCTCTCTTCAGGGTCCCTGCCCCCACCCATCCCCACCCACACACAACACAAAGCAAATGGGGAGGCATGATTTTCATGCTGTTGATTGGAGAGCTGTACAAATGTGGTCAGGTTTTTCTTATTTGTTTTTATGAAGTAAAGTCTCTCTAGTTAAGGTAGGGGTTAAAGAAGAAAAAAGATAGACAGTGATAAGTACATGTAGGCACAAAAAGAAACAATGGTCACTATAGCAGGATTAAAAAAGGATGATGATTTAGACTTCATAGGAGGGGCATACAGAGGAAGGGAGGATGGCAATGGTCTGGATAAAGTTGTAGATAGACCAAAGCCTCTTTCAGGGCCCATGCCTTGATGTATCTCACTGGAGGTCACAGGGAGCATAATCTAGATCTGGAATTGGAAGACCAAGCTCAGGTCTAGAGAGATTAAGTGACTTGGCTGAGGCCATACACTAGGAAATGTCAGAGGCAGGATTTAAGCCCACGTCCTCACTCCAGAGCCATATTCTTTCCAGAGTAGCACCCAGTCTCTGAATGAATATAACAGATTCTTTCTCACATTTCTAGTAAGAAATTTCCTTGAAGAGCATCCAAAGCAGACTCATTTCATGCCAAATTCTACTCCACATCATTTGGCAAATATAAATATATAAAATGTGTGTGTGTATGTGTGTGTGAGTGTGTGTGTGTGTGTATGTGTGTGTGTGTGTGTGTGTGTGTGTGTGAAAGATCTATAATACTAGGATTTCTTCCTGTAGGTAATGGTGAGCTATGAGAGGTTTATGAGCAGAGGAATAACATGTTAAATTCTGAAGGTTATTTCAGAGTTTGTGTTCGTGGAACAAATATTTATTATCTCTTCATTTATAAAGAATAGTGAGCTTCTGCTATATAACCTGGTTGTGTCTTTCCAGGTATCCAATAGAAGCTAAATTTTTGCCTCTTCAGTGACATATTATTGCATAGTTTCTACAATGTCATTGCACAATCTGTCCTGGTCTGGGTAGCTTCAGGATACCTCTTCTGTAATTTCTGGTGGCAGTGACTTAATCCTGAATTGCTGTCATAAATCCCTCTGTTTCTGTACACAAGCAAACAAATTCAGCCATTTGTTTCACTTTCTTGAATTCATGTGGATGTCACCCTTGCATTGATTTTTTATTCCATTCCTGTATCTTAACCATTTCATAACTATTTTTCAGAGATGAACCACTTTCAGTTATGTTCAAATCCAGCCACATATTGTACATTTGTTTTGAGCTTTTATAGTTTTTTTTTATTTTTTTTTTTGTCAATTTGTAATTTCCTTTTTGGTGAAAAAGTGTTTATCATTTCTATAGCTGCTGTGATTTGATGAGTTCTGTAGTTCATCATTAACATTGTATGGATTTTTATCTGAACACAAATCTGTTGTCTATTTTACTATGCTAAAAGTACATGTTAATACTGGCATTGCATAGATTATTTAATGACTTTAAATGTATTTTTCACATTCACCTTGATTTCAGGATGCCTGTCAGTTTTTTCTTTTCTTTTTTAACACATATAAAACTTCAACTTTCTCCTTGATAGCTTTATGCTGAATGTGTTTTGCAAGAGAAATCAAGTATCATCTTTATCCAATTTGACCTCTGGATTCAAGTTTTAAAGTCTTCAGTCTTTCTTCTTGGTTGGTGTACATTAAAAATTTCATCACCTATCAAGTCCAAGTGGCATTTTGATATCACTGGAAAAAGTTTCTTTGTGATAAAGTAGCTATTTAATATACTTTCCACGGGGGTTATGTAACTTGATGTATCATATATATTAAGTGTTTAATACAATATTTTGGTAATGTTTGGGTAGAACTCCCTCTATGATTTAAAAGCCATATTCAGTTCTCTTTAGGAGAAATGATTGTGGATTAATGCTAAGCAGAACCATATCAGACTTAAACTGTGTTCCTGGAAAAAAACACATTTTATATCAGATGTTCTTGGTGCTATTGTGTGGATAGCATGTTTTCAACAGAGAACAACTTTCCATGTGAGTGTAAAATGCACTAACATCCTCACTATACTTGATTTTAATATACATGCATGTATTTACATATGTACATAATATGCAGTATATAACTAAGCAATGACTGTAGAATTATTGCTTTTGTAATAATCAAGAAATGTCATGTAAAGGGTATGTGCTTTTGGTTGGCTTGTTCAGTAATCACTAAATCAATAACAAGTTACTCCTTGTATCCCTGGAGCTTTTTTTGCTCTTTGATCAGTGTGTGTGTGTGTGTGTGTGTGTGTGTGTGTGTGTGTGTATTTGTAGGTTTTTTTAAATGTTATAAGCTCAGTGTTTTCTATAACATCCATAAAGATATGATTTGCTTTTATTGGGGAAGTCACAGGTATTCTCATCTTTTGGCAATAAATGTGATGATTTCTTTTAAGAAAGATGAGATCAGGTTTGAATCAGAGAGGAAACTAAAGAAGTACTTTGCTAGTAGTTTATGTAATGCTGTAAAGCATTTGAACCAATAATCATGGATCTTATCCAAACCTGTGATTTTCCAGTTTTGCAGAAAAATGGAGAAAAAAGAAGACACATTTGTCTATATAGATAACAAGAAATTTTCTGCACCCTCCTTTGAGGGTTTTATCTCCTCTAATTTCTTTGCTTCTAAGATTCTCTAGCATAATTTTTGATTGATGTTAAATTGTTCATTTTGTTCTTTGAACTGTTTGACTTCTTCTATTACCTTAATCTTTGGGGTTCTTCTTTCAGTTATTAAAAATATTAAGAATTTCAGATAGTTCTTTTGTTTTCTGAATAGCACTGGTCCCTTTTAAAAACATGCATGTCTTCAGTCTCTTTCATGTGGATTCATGATTTTCTGCTTTAATGGTCATCACCATCTGCACTGAAGCATTTCAGCAAGTGGGGTATTGTTAGTTCTGATTTGTTCCAACTTATTTTGATTTATTGTGATATGAGAATCTAAAGCTGCTCCTTCCTCTAGCTTCCTAATCAAGCTGTTTATCATGGCAAATCTGGGGAGGGTCAGTTTCCAACCCTGTGGCACCCCATCTATTTCTTAGATTCATGGGAGAGGTTTTAAGACACTGGTAGGATTGTTAATGCAGTTAGTGGTATCACCAAAGCCCATTGGCCAGTGTGTCAAAGATCCTGCCGTGTCTTCATATTCTCTGAAGTAGTCCTGGGCCACATAGAGTACCCACAATATATCACCCTGACTGGCATTTCCTTAATTTACTGTTTTGCACAAGCACATACATACACACACACACACACACACACACACACACACACACACACACCATCACCTTTCCACAACATGAATAATGTGTTGATGGAAGGGCAGCTAAGTGGTGCAGTGGATAGAGAGCTGGGCCTGAAGTCAGGAAGACTCATCTCCCTGAGTTCAAATCTGGTCTCAGACACTTCCTAGTTGTGTGACCCTGGGCAAGTCACTTAATCCTACTGGTTTCAGTTTCCTCATCCCTAAAATGAGCTGGAGAAGGAAATGGCAAAACACTAGAGTGTCTATGCCAGAAAAACCCCAAATGGGGCCACAAAGAGTCAGACATGACTGAAATGACTGAAATGTGATGGATTTGGGTGGGGGGGGTTGTTGTTTTTGTTGTGGTTATAGGCAGTGTGACACAATGGAAAAAGTCCCGGATCTAGAGTCAGAGGTCTTGTTTTTTATTCCTGCCACCAGCATTTGTGTAATCCTGAGCAAATCACTTAATTTTCCTATACCTTAGTTTCCTCATCTCTCAAATGAGGAGTTGGGATTAGATGGTTTCTGAGATCCCTTCCTGCTCTAACACTATGATTCTAAGTGTAAATTATTATTATTATTATTATTATTATTATTGTTGTTATTAACAGAAAATTACAGGTAATTTGGAGTTTAGCAGAATGTTTTCTTTTTCCTTTGAAGTTTTTCAAAACTGGCTGGAAATTTGTCGATGGGTTCTTTATCTTAGGATGAAGCCATCTGATGTGCTCATCCCTGTTGTTTCATTTTCCTTTTCCTCTCATGTTTTGTGTTTCCCTTCCCTTATCTTGGTTTTTCCTGCTGGCAGCACTGGCTTGCTAGCCATTCCTCTCCTACATCTTGTACGTGAGTGCAAGTTACCATCCAAACATTTGTAGCTGGTATCGCTTTTCATCAGAATTCCTGCCTGCATGCAGTACGTGCAGGGTACCTTCCTTCTCACTCTCTTAAATCATTTTCAAGCAGTGTCTCATAAACACATCTCTTTGTGCCTTAACAATGGGGTAGTGGTGGTTTCTCTTTATTGCAATTAAACTGATATTTATGAAACTCTGATTGAGAAAAGAGGAGGAAAGCAGGAAATCATAGGTTCATAGATGCTCTAAACAGGTTTGTGCATGTCCTTTTCAGCTAGCCTTTTCTAAACCTGTCTGTGCAGGTTTTCATAGAGTTCAGTAAATCAAGGTTAGCTGAGTTAAAAACCAAAATAATTGGTTTAATTCTTACTGTGTAGAGTAATTTCATACAGCCCCATTGACTTAATATAATGAAATGATGGAAATTCTGAAAATGGTATCTTCTTTCCTTACTGGCTTAGATTTCTCTAAGGGTAACTCTATACATGAAGCCACTTAAACTCTTTGTACTCCCCTTGCCCCCATTCCAGAAAGTACATACGGTGCACTCCCTCAACTATCTAGGCTGAGATAAAAACAAGTCGGTAACAAGTTGGGGCACAGTTCTCAGTTTCTTGCCATTGAATTTTTTATATATAGTTTCAGTGTGTTAGTTATAAGTCTATACACAGCAAATAATGGAGATGTGACATATGCTCTGTGAGAAAAAAATTAAATAATACAAAATTTTTAGTTGTTTTTATTGATGTTGTAATGAGGCTAAATGAAACCAGCAGAATCTAAGTTTTTTGAAGGCAGGGACTTTATTTTTGTCTTTGTATCTTCAACGCCTAGCAAGTGCATAGCTGTTATTCAGTCGTTTCATTCATTCCAACTCTTCATGACTCCATATGGGGTTTTCTTGGCAAATATATTGAAGTGGTTTGCCATTTCCTTCTCCAGCTCATTTTACAGATGAGAAAACTGAGGCAGACAGGGTTAAGTGACTTGCCCACAGTCACACAGTTAGTAAGTGTCTGAGGGCATATTTGAACTCATGAAGATGAGTCTTCCTGATTCCAAGCCCAGTACTCTTATCTACTATGCCATATAGCTGCCCAAGCATTTATTATCTACTGTATACTTGGGGCAGCTAGGTGGTACAGTAGATGGAATGGGGGGACTGCAGCCAGGAAGACATCTTCCTGAGTTCAAATCTGGCCTCAGATATTTACTAGCTGTGTGACCCTGGGCAAGTAGTTTAACCCTGTCTGCCTCAGCTTACTCATCAGTAAAATGAGCTGGAGAAGGAAATGGCAAAAATATCTTAGCCAAAGAAAACCCCAAATGGGGTCAGTAAGAGTTGGAGCTGACTTCACAGCAACAACAAAATAAATGTTTGTTGCTTAATTAAAATATCATTAAAAAACTATTGTTGTGTCTTCTTTTGTATCATTATGTAAATAAATATTATAAAGGAAGATAAAAATACTTGAATTGAATATTTAGTAAACAGAATCCCCTTCTAATACTGGTCTTGTGAAATAGGATTGATACATGTTAATATGTTGGTGGTGTTACAGCAGGTTTTTTCAGTATATAACTATATAGTAAAAGTATATCTCTCATGATAATGATACCTCCTCTAGCCAGAATTAAGACATGTAACAACTTTACTTGTCTAGGATATAACCAAGAAAGTAGGAGGAAGTTAAAAAGGGCTCTAAGCAGCCAAACTACATGTCACAAAATCTTCGAGCACACAGGAAAGCTCGTCGGGTTCCCACTTGAAACCTACTAACTCATTTTATTCACACAGTTATAGTAAGCTTAGTGTAATGAAACAAAGCAAACTGTTTCAAAGAAGGTTGGTACCCACATGAGGGGATCAGGGAAGGTGTCATGAAAGATGTGGCATTTGAGTTGGGCTTTAAAAGATGGTGGGAATTCAACAGTCAGGGAGGAAGGGTATTCCAAGCATATGGAATAGTATAAGAAGAGACAAAATGTGAAAAAATTCACCATCCTATGGCTGGCAAGTTCTTTTCTCCTCCTGTCTGTATTCCTGTGATTCAGAATTTTGGGGCTGCCTAGGCAAAAACATCACTCCCCAGCTCTCATCCTGTGATCATGTGTGCTCATCAATCTCAGCTCTGTCTACCTAGAATTCCAATTCTGCTTTTCTCCTCCTTTCAATGGTGCCCTCTGGAACCACCATTCTATTGTTAACAGGCTTCCTCTTGCTGTCTCTCTTTTTCTCATGCCCCTTTCCATTATTTTGCACTTACAGGGACCTGGCCTAACCCCGAATCCGGTGCATCCCTGGCCTCTCCCCTCCAATTTTGTAGATAGATCCTCTCATGGCCTGAAGCACACTGGGCCAGGAGGATGAAAAAAAAGGTATATTTTTACATGCTCACTGCCACTTCCAGACTCTCCCTCTCCCCTCATCATTCAACAGTCACTTCTTTGAGCTCTACCCCCATCCCCATACTATGCCTCTACTCAGAGGATAGTATGAGATACACAGTGGATCTGTGACTCCATCAATGTAGAGAACTCCTGGTGTGAGAACTCCCTCCATAAGTAGAGATGTAGTCCATCCTTGATCTTAGATAAGACCTAGGGTGTTACCTGAAGCATAAAGAGATAAAATATGAAAGTGACTTGCCCAGAGTCATACAGCTAGTAAGTGTCAAAGGCATAGTTTGAACTCAGGTTTTAATAACACCAAATCCAGAATTCCAACCATACTGTTGCATGTTTTTATGTGTATGTATACACATATACATATATATACATTTATATATATTTTAGATACATATACATATATATGTATATATTCCAAATAAAAATAGCTAATGTTTAAAAAGTGCTTTAAGGTATATAAAGTGTTTTATATGTTACTTCTTTTGATCTTTATAACATCCACTAAAATAAACATTTATTAAGTACCTACTATGTGCCCTGTACTGTCCTAAGGGCTAGGAAAACAAATAAAGGAAAGACAGTCTGCCTTCAAGGAAGTTACAATCCATTTTTTTGGGGGGGGTCAGGAGGATAGCACACAAAGGAGATGGGAAGCAGAAGTACCCCTTGCTGGGGCATGATGTGTGAAGTGGAATCCAAAGAGTGCAGCTGATGGGAAATGAAGAGTTTGCTGGGTTTCTGACCCCTCTTGATGTGGATGGAGACTTTGGAAGGATTTTTTTATTTTGCTTTACTTTTCAGCCATCCAGTCATAGGGCCAGAGGCTACTGAGAGTTCTGATGAGGTGTGAGTACCAGAGCTAGAGCAGACTCCATCATGATGAATTTCCCTTTTTCATGGCAGGGGTGGGGTGGAGGAGAGAGAGGGCAGGAAGAATGATGATGATGGAGAGCGATCCAAAGCATGCCAAAAAAATCTCTGTGAAGTAAATTTTATAGGTATTAATAACCCCATTTTACACATGAGGAAACTTAATTTGAGAGAAGTTAAGTGACATGGTCACAGAATTAATAAATGTCTGCCTCTGTCTCTCTTTCCTCTAGGAGTTCACTGCCTGGCTCTCAACATCCTTGACCCCTGCCCCCTGCCCTTAAACTTCAGCTACCTTGCTTGACCCTTAGGCTAGTCCTGAGCTTCCTAGGAGCTAGACTCACCTCTTCAGGAAGTATCCGATTGAATGCAGTCCTTCTGCCCTCCATGATATGCATGCTCATATTTCCCAGAATCCTGAGAACTCTAAAGCAACCTATACCTGCATCAATCCTGTCTCCTCTTTCTCCCCGTATTGCAATCCCACTGCATCACCCTCTCTTTCTGCCCCATGGATCAGAGTGAAGGCTAGTGGAGGACTTACAAAGGTGTGAAAAGAGAATGATATATACCCCCCCCAACACACACATGTGTACGCACACCCAGGAGAGAAAGTGTTCCCCTTTCTGTGTTGGCACATGGTAAAAATCCCTAGTTGGCCTGCCCTAGTTTTAGCTCCAACTCTCTCCATCCTCAGATAATTTTATCATTACTTATTTCTATGTCTATTATATTTCTTGCCCACCTTCCAATTGTGTTTTATTTTGTATCCCCAGTAACTGAAACTATGCCTGGCATATAGTAGGCAATTGGTGTTTATTGAATTGAATTGAGGGTGGCCATGGTCTAAGAGGCGTCCTGGTGAATTAAAGCTCTCTAACATATCCCTACCAACCAGCAAAACCTTCCCTACAAGGAGAAGCTCACGTGTTGTTGAGCACTTTGTAGATTCAAAATCACTCTTGCAAAGAGTCACAGCCTAAAAGGAAGTAAATTAAAACTCATGCAGGAACTATTCCCTGTGAAACCATGGAGTAAGCCATGAGGGGAAATGATGGAAGCCTCATGGCTTAGTCATCACTAACTGGTTTGGATGTGGTACCAGAAGACTGGAGGGAGGGAGACGAGGGAAACACGAGCAACAAACTGGCACCAAGGAGAGGCTGGAGAAAGCTGTGCTGATGGTTGAAACATGGAAGTTAAGCCTATTTCCTAAACCTCTTCCATTTCTCATATTCCTCAAAGAAATATCAATGTAGCTAGCTTTCCTTTTTGTACATACTAAATCTATCCTTTGATTTTTGAGTGGTCTTTTACATCATTTTAGTTCTCCATGGTGTCCAACCATAGGTGTGATCATTGTCCTTTCACACCAGATAATGAGAGAGGAGGCTCAGCGGCTGAAGCAGGCTACCTGCCCATCACCAGCCAGCCTTAGGTTCTGTAGGAACACCAAGTAGGCCCAATACTCAGACAAACAACTCGGTCTCCTTTCTACTTTCTTATTATGCATTCCCTCTCTCTCTACCAGCCCCTGTGAAGACAGAGCACCTAGAATGTCAAAAAGAAGGAAATATGGCAATATCGCCTCCAGGGGTTTATCGCTGCTACTTGTGGCTAGTGTGGCGGCTTGTTATTGCCTCTCATGGTTTTCAACTGAAAATGAAAGAACTGATTGCATACGGGTGTTACGTATAAAAAACTCCCCGCGGTCACTTTCTGAAATAGAAGAAAGGAGGTACTCATACAGTTGTATGGAGAGTGGGTAAATAGTTACCTTCGTGACATGCTTCAGTCTACTAGTGAAAAGCACTGGGTGAAGAACGGGGAGATAAGTTGCAACTTCTCTGGGCCTCAGTTTCCTTATCTGTAAAACGGCAGAGTAAAGGATAGGGAACAAGATGGTCTCTAATGTCCCTTCTGTCCGTAAAATTTCACTTTATGTGCAGTCATCTTTTTTGTCACATTTTTACTTAATTATTTTCAGGCATTTTTCTTCATTGATTCTTCCCACTGACAAAATTTTCAAGGAAAGAAGAAAGAATCACTTATTTTGGATTATAAAACAATGAAAAGCATCCCCTGAGTGCCTACTCTGGGCCCATCACAGTATAATACTAGCATAAAAAATTGAAAAATACATAATATAGGGTCCAAAGGAATTGACAATACAGAAACCATTTCCAACAATTGATACCCAGACTAATCTGTTCATTTGTGTTTTACTAATAGCAGTAACAATGATAATGATAACCAACATTCATATAGTTCTTATTATGTATACTATAAATTGTTCCTGTATTATTTTAGGTTGGCAAGTACCATCATGTATTTTCTTATTTGAACCTCATAACATCTTTTTGAAGCAGGTACTATAAGTATTATTATCCCCATTTTATAGATAGGAAATTGAGATTCAGAGAAATTACATGACTCATCCACAGTCACACAGCTAATCAGCTTCAGAGGCAGAATTAGAATCCAGGTCTTCCTGATCCCAAGTTCAGCCATTTATCCACAACACCACAATGCTGTTCAGTGAGTTACTTTAACGCACGTTTTAAGTTACTGATATATTATATTAGTAAACAGTTATTCTGACTCATTTTAACCACCTTAGGTATACTTTGAGAGGCAACTTTGAGTAGCAGATAAGGAGCCAGCTTTAAAAGGCAAGAAAACCTGGATTCAGGTCCTACCTTTGACCCATGCTGGCTTTGTGACCCTGTGTAAGTCACATAACCTCTCAATATTATAGCTAGCTCTGTCAACCTCTAAGTTGCAGGGGGAAAAAAATATCGACTTGCATTGGGAAAGAGAATTTCCTCACTGAAAAAATAGTCCCCATCCCTGCCAAGCACTTTTTGAAACACAATGAAATTGAGTAATCAAATAGTCAAACTCTTATCAAACAAAGCAATAAAATTTTCATCAGTTACTTTTAAAACAATGCAATCATTATACTGGTCTCCTATGCACCAGCTCTGAATACTTTGCTTTGCTATCATTCAATTTTCCCTTTTTTTAATTATTATATAGATCATGTCGCTTTTCTACTGGGTAGTTACTGTGTACTGCAGATACTAGACATGTGCAGAAACTCTTCTGGTTTTCTCCGACAACTTTTGTTGTCTAATGTTGACTTCATCCATCCACCATCCACAGATTTCATTTGCATATTTTCTGACATCTCTGGGACAATATCATCCACCTGTGCTTTCTTAAGCTAGGCTAACAACATTTTCTCAAGAAGAGCATCTGTCATTTTCAGTACTTCTATATACAGCATCCCAGGTTCAGTTTTGAATGTTTATATTTTATTATTACATTATTACTTCCCTAGTGAGAGTTTCTAGTCAACCTAGTTTCCTCAAGAAAGGCACCATTATGAACCAATGAAGCTCTAAGAGATTAGGGATTATTTCATTCTTTAGATTTTTTTAACCCCAGGGCCCAGCATACTCTCTGATACATAGTAAATGCTTAATAAATGTTTGTTGATTTGTTGATTAAATCATAAAATGACTTTCATTAAGAAAGTATGTATTGCTTTTATAGTCCTCGGGCACAAATAAGTCCAGACCTTTCCATGGCATGGTGACTATAGCCACCATCTTGTTGATAAGGGTCTTTATTTTTCCCCAATTCCCTATACATTTAAATTTCATGGTGGTCCAAATAGATAATTGAGGATTAACTAATTTATCCTACTGTTGTATATCCCCCCCCTAATATTCCCTACAATGTTTTCCCCTCTTCACATCAGTTTTTACTACCAAAGATTCTTATTGCTTAAAACATTTCAAATTCATATAAAAATCTGTCTCGTTGTTTGGCTCTAAGATTCTAGCTTAGGAAATATATTTCAAAGAGGTTATGGGCAGCAGGAAAAGACTAAAATATATAAAAATATTCTTAGAATTATTTATGATAACCAAAAGTTGAAAACAAAATAGAACCATGGGTTTAGAGCTAGACAGGACCCCAGAGTTCATCTATCTTTTCCAACTCCCTCATTTTATAGAGGAGGAAACTCAGATAGGTAAAGTGAACTCTCAAGGGTCATCATGGTGTCAGTGACATAGCTTGGATCAAACCCACATCCTGTGACTCCGAGCCCAATACCTTTTCTGTCTTGCCACGTGGTCTCTCAGCATATGCCAAAATATTGGTGGATGGCTGAACAGAATATGGTGTATGAATGGAATGGAGTGTTAGGCAAATTGAGGATAATAAATCATAGCACCTACGTCCCAGGGTTGTTGTGATGGTTGAGTGAGATGATATTTGTAAATGCTTTGCAAAGCTTAAAGTGCTATATAAATGCTAGCTATGATGATGGTGGTGGTGATAAAGATGTAAAGAATGGTAAATGAGAAAATTAATAGATCACAACACCCACCCCTGAATATTGTAGGTGTGGGAAATAATGTACTCTAGATACTGGCAACAAGGTCTCATTGTGCCTAGGTCTGCAGCCTGGAGGCCACATGTGGCCTTCTAGGTCCTTGAGTATGGCCTTTTGACTGAATCCAAGTTTTACAAGACAAATCCTGTTCTTAAAATAAGGCGATTTATTCTGTGAAGTTTGGTTTCAGTCAAAGGGTCACGCTTGAGGACCTAGAGGAACCAGGCTGCAGATTACCCTCCCCTGAATAGTCCTTGTCCCTTCCTACCCCTCGTTTCCATTCTTTACTCCCAGGCCACAACACAGGGGTGATTTGGGGCTGTATAATTAATTATCTTTTTAGGTTGACAAGCTGCTTTGTTTTCCAGAGCTTGTTTTTTTAGATCAGCTTTAGAGTGGTTTGCTGAGAGATCTTTCTACATTTTTATTATTGTGCATCTTTTTAAAAAATCTTTTTCGTTGTGAACTTAACAATCATTAATAAACACAATCATTCCAAAGGCAAAGAACAGGAAAATGTCTGTTTTTTTTAAGAACTGTAATAAGTTTAACAAGGTAGTAGCAACATTGGTGCTTCTGTATATCTTTTCTGTGCGTTTAAGAAAGTTTCAGTAATGTTTTTAGTGGTCTATCATTACCTGCTAATCCATCTTCTCCTCAAACCCATCCCATCCCCATATCTTATCCCTTATAACAAATTTGTTTAGTTAAGAGAAAAAAAAAACGGACACTTTGAACATATTTGAGAATGTGTGTGTTCCACTCTATCTCTAGTCCACCACCTCTTGGCTGGCAGGTGAGAGGTATGTTTCATTATCAGTCTTTTGAAGTAATGATTGGTTATTGCTATGCTGAAAATTCTGAGGTCTTTCAAAGTCTTCCTTCATATTATTATTAAGATCATCATGTAAATTCTTTTTCCTGGTTCTGCTCATTTTGCTTAGCATCTTGTATACAGGCTTTTCCATCTTTTTTGTCCTATTTATCATTTCTCATGATATAATAAAATTCCATTGTATTAATATACCACAGTTTGCTCAGCCATTCTTCAATGGATAGACACCTACTTTCTTATTGTTATTGGGTTTTGTTTTGGTTTTTTTTGCTATAACATAAAGGGTAGTGATAGTCTTAGACTCCCTCTGTCAGTGCAGATCAGAAGCCATTCTGCACCTGAGTTGTCTGAGGTCCTAAGAGGTTAAGTATTTGCCCTGTGTCACAAGGTCAGTACGTGCTAGAGACAGCATTTAAACACAGGTCTTCCTAACTCCAAGGCCAGTTTTCTTTCCGCTACACCAAACTGCCCCTCACAGCAAAATTGTATTACAGCCACTGTTTAGAACTTTAAAAAAAAATAAAGAGCTCCCTTTAGCTAGTTTTATTTATCTGAGACTATTTCTGCTGTATCACTACTGCACACGTTCTCTTTCCCTCAGACACATACACATATATTTACACACCCATATATAACACCAAGTCAGCCTGTTGCTGCCTGCCAAACCTTACAGAAAGGCATGTAACTCATTCCCCTCAGACATATTCAGCTTGTAAAATCTAGGCACCCAAATGCAGTTTCCAGAGAATTACTGTGGGAAAACTCACAGGGAAAATCTCTCACTTTGGGGTTTGGGGTGTTCAGCCCTTGAATACTCATAATATGCAGCAATCTGCTGAATTTACTGTCATTAGTGAAATATATGTATACTTTTCTAAGTTCATTTGCATTTTCTTTTGTGCCAGGTACACTGTGCATAGGAAAGAGTTAGTACAGTGAGTAAAAAAGCAAGAAGCTTTTAAAAGGTAGTTCATGCTAAGTTTGTTTTCTCTTGAAGAAAAAAAAAAACTCAGTAGCATGATTACTCCATAGCTAACATAATGAATAATAATAACTAACATTTATATAGTGCATACTATGTGTTGAACACAGTGTTTAGTGCTTTATAATTATTATCTCATTTAATCCTTACAATAATCCTGGGAGGTGGGTGTTATTATTATCCCCATTTTATAGATGAAAAACTGAGAAAAACAGAGTTTAAGTGACTTGCTCAGGGTCACTGAGTTAGTAAGTGTCTAAAAACCAAAATTGAACTCAGGCCTTCTTGACCTCAGGCCCTCTTGACCTCAGGCCCAGCCCTCTATCTGCTGTGCCCCCCAGCTGAATATTTTTGTTAATTTAGTTCATTTTCAGAAGAAGGAACAGCATTTCTTGGTGTGGTACAATTAAAACGTTCAGATCATTCCTTCTTAAAAGCTTATTTGTAAAAAGAGCAGCCTTTTTGGATTACATTCTTTGGATAACAAACAGAAGAAGGTTTCTAGCTCCCTCACTGAGCCCCACAACAGCAGTTTCTCAAATTATACTTAACTTTAGTGGAAGGTACCACTGACCTCAAACCCTCCCCCCCCAAAACAAAAAAAGTTTGTTGGAGAATATGGTAAATAAAGTAATAAGATCAGATCCTTTGGTTTCCCCTACTTAAATTTAAAACAGAGAGAAATAAAGACAATTTTCTATTATACGCAAGTAGCCTGTCCCTTTAATGGATTATTTATTTATCTTGCCTTTTATTTATAACCAAATTGGAACCACATTAGAAATCAGTTCAAAAGAGAACTTAGGAGCATTATTGGTGTCTAGATGTATTTGCATGTATCTACATAATAAGCCAGTGAAATTACTAATGAATAGCATTAAAAAAAGTTTCTTCATCTCTTTTTTTTTTTTAACACTTACGTAGGTTGATCAGGAGTTGGCTGAAGTTAATAATGGCAGAGATAAATATGGAAATAAATCTTGAGAAGCTTTAAACTCAAGAACCCAAACCCTTAAGCATGTTTTTTTGGATTTTCCATTTTAAGAAACATTCCGTTCTATCCTGTCCTTTTCATTTTTGTCTGTGCCTCCTGCCCATTTAGAGAAATAGTAAAATTCATTTATTATGAGTTAAACACAAATTAATTCTCACCATTATCATAATCTATAAATGCATTCATTGTGCTTTCCCCTAAAAGAACCTGTGCTGGGGCAGCTAGGTGCTGCAGTGGATAGAGCTCCAGCCTTGGAGTCAGGAGGACCTGAGTTCAAATGCAGCCTCAGACAGGCACTTATTAGCTGTGTGACCTGGGCAAGTCACTTAACCCTGATTGCCTTACCAAAAAGCAAAAACAAACAAACAAACAAAAAAAACCAAACCTGCGCCTTACATTGGAAAACTTGTGTTTGTACTGGAAAATTCCAAAGTCAGAATTTTGCTTTCCTGGTTTCTCTTAATAGACATAACGGTAATACCTTCAAACCAACTTAATGATGCCTTTTATTCTACATATTATGTACAGTGAAAACGCTTTTTCTCCACACACTTGACTTTCATCTCTAAGGATTTATGGAATTTATGACTTGGTTCATTTGATGTGGCAAAGTTCCACATGTGAGTGATGTTGACTTGGACAGAGAGATGGGAGTATGTGCCAAGAGTAATTGGCTTCTGCATTGTGGAACCGCTCAAAGACTGTGTGTGTCACACTGTATAATTTGGGTGTGCAGGCTGCCTGTAGTTCAAAGTGTTTTACTCGTCTGCAGTGGCAAGCTGAGTTTCCTGTTGGCTGGGTCTTTGTATGTTTATTAAATAGGTTGGATGAAGCAGAAGAAACCCATTCATCCATTATGATATTCTCAGAATTCTCCAAATTACATAGAATTTAGCATCGTAATTTTTTCCCTTTGCTGCTGGGAATAAGGTTAGTTAGTCCATCCTATTCACCTTCCACACACACTTCCTCTGACCCTTTGGTAAGCCCTCCAGAGAACTTACCTGCCCCCTCTTCTCAGAAGATTAAATGGTTTTGGAGTCACCACTTAGGAAACGTTCTCTCGAATTTGACCTCTTCAAGATTTTTGTGGTTATTTGTTGTTCAGTTGTTTCAGTCATGTCCAACTCTCTGTGACCCCTTTTTGGGGGTCTTCTTGGCAAAGATACTGGAATGGTTTGCCATTTCCTTCTCTAGCTCATTTTACAGATGAGGAAATTGAGGCAAATAGGGTTAAGTAACTTGCCCAGGTGCACACAGCTAGTAAGTATCTGAGAATGAATTTGAACTCAAGTCTTCTTGACTCCAGGCTGAGTGTTCTACCCACTGTGACACCTAGCTGCCCCCTAAGATAACAAGCTCTTTGAGATAACAGCAGTTAAATCTATAGTCTCTGAGGTTCAGGAACCTCACCCAAGACACTTCTTTGCACAACCTCTGTTTCAACATCCAATTCTTTTCAGTCCCTCAAATTTTATTCAGTCCCTTTGCATCCTGATGATGAAAAGTGGAGAACTGCAGGAATTATCTGGATAATTTTTGTTCCCTTTTGAATCCTTCAGTTGTTTGACTATTGATGGCAAATGTGTTTTAGGCTTGAATTATGTGTATAATTGCCTCAGTTGTCTACTTCCCTTCACTAATGTAGATATGATGTTAAAAAATCCAGGGAATTGATTAATTCCAGGCACTTCTTCATCCACATGGGAAGGCCTTTGGCGATAGGATTATTATGTGTTTTATTTATTTCAATCCAACAAGAAAGTCAGATATCCTTCTCCCTACTCCTAATGGAAGATACTAGCAAATTAGTGGCCTACAACAGTTTAACTCTATTTAATACTGTTTATGCCTTCCTCTTCATGTCTAATCTTGTAAATTTCAGGGTTTTTAGCTCTAGTATTAGACATAATCTGAAGGGACAGGTGTTTTCTTACTTGGTTCTGGAGTAAATGAAAGTTGGGTTTTCTTGCTTAAGTTAGCAGTCAATAAACGTTTATTAAGCACCTCCTGTGTTCCAGATATTGTCCTAAGTGCTGAGGCTACAAAAAAAAGTACAAAACACTTCCTGCACTGGAGGAGCTCTCAAGCTAATGGGAGATATAACCTGTAGACTACTATGCACATATACAATATATGCAGGTTAAATTGGAGATAATTAACAGAGGGAAGGCACTAAAATTGAGGGGGCTTAGGAAAGGCTTCCTGTAGAAAGAAGGTGGGATTTTAGCTGGGACTTGAAGGAAGTCAGGGAAGCCAGCAAGTGGAGAGGAAGAGTGAATACATTCCAGGAATGGAGAACAGCACTGAAATTCCTGGAGTTGGGCAATGGTGTATTCTTCTTCAAGGGAAAGCAAGGATTCCTATGTCACTGGATCACAGAGTACCTGGTAGGGTATAAGGTGTAAGAAGACTGAGAATGTAGAGGTGAGAGAACAGGGTGCCTTTAAACATGGCTTCTTAAATTTGTATGTGTGTCAGTCATCAGTCTGGTGAAACCTATGGTCCCCTTCTCTGAGTAATATTTTTAAATGAATAAAATAAAATCTTTAGTATTACAAAGAAATATAATTATATTGAAATACAGTTTCCAAAACAATTTTCAAAAAAAAAAAGAAAAGAAACAAAACATATATAAGCATGTTCATGGATTGTCCTATAGTAAAGGGATTAAACCCATATTCTAATTTCACAGAAACTCCATTTGCTAAAGGGAAGGGAGAAGAGATTAGGAAAAGCTTCCTTTCAACTTTTCCACAAACACTGGGTACTGTGGGATAGCACAAAAGGAGACTTAGCCCTTGCTCTCAAGGTGCTTGGTTGGTATTTGGTTGGGGATATAAGCCAAACATACATGAAATCTCTAGAGAATAAAAACAAGAGAAAAATAATAAGTGTAAGACTAATGTAGTTTAAAAGGCAAAAGGGGTATTCAAAATGGATTAAGGAGACTTGGGGAATGCTTCTTGCAAAAGAGAGCTTGACCAAGTGATGTATTTTACAGATGGAAAGCTGAAGCCACTGCTCTAAGACAGAAATACAACACAACTAAGAATGAGACCGTTCAAATGTTGGCTAAATAGTAATAAAACATAATAAAATAATCCATTTTGAGAATGTACTGTAATTCTAGTTTGAAATAATGCAACAGCTGTGGTCCTGGGACACTTCGAAGGAAATTATTTCACAGGTGTAGGAATTCTCTTCACTACTTGATGGCTCATACGCAGTCATTGCAGTAGCCAGAAATGTTTATCAGTTGGTTGCCAGCCTTCTGGTGATAAGCATTTTCCCAATACGTTAGTCTGGATCTCAGAAAATAGACACTCAGTCTGCCTCTTAGCCTCTTTTCAAAGACTTCTGGTGGGGCCTGTTAGAGCTTGGACCTTTACTAATAAAACATTTATGTAAGAACCCAGGGTCACTTCCACACCTTGAGGAGGTATCTGAGTAGGACCTGATTGGAAGCCAACTTTATTGAATGCAGTGGTTTTTTGTTGTTGTTGTTGCTTTTTTTCAACTAAAAGTTTCTATTAAGTAAGCTTGCAGAGAAACAGTAGTCCATTATAAAAGAAAAAATGCCTTTTTTTTTATTCTAGAACTTGTAACTTTCTGCCCTCCTGCATGCAGCATCATTTGCTATCATTTTATAGAACTGCCACAACTTTTTCTTGGCTGTGTAGCGAGCAGGTAGGCAGATACCTGCATGGAATGAGGCAGAATGGACTTACAGTGTTTGTATTGAAAATACCAGTTCTCGCTTGGTAACCCAACAGGACGGATGCTGATGTCAACTAGCACAGTTATGACCGTAAACCCAAAGTGTGATGAATTGCATCATCTGACACAGGTAAAAGCAAGAGAAGTTACTGATGATGGTAAACCTAATTTTGGGCTCCTGACCTAGTTGGAATTTGGTTTGTCATTTGTGCTTGTGGTTACATGTAGATAGATCATCACTGAAAATGCATTGTATCACCAGTCATTTTGGACCACTTACCCTCAACAAGTTATCTCTTTCCTTGATTTTGGCCCATTTTTCATTGTTTGTAGTTGTGACTCACCTAAACTTTTTTTTTTAATCAACCCTACCTTTTAAGCTAGCAATCATCACAGCTCTCCTTTCTCCAGTTTTAGTAATTCAGAGAGCTACAAATTTGCTAAATCACTTAATGGTACATGGATATATGAAAGTACTAAAATATATGAAACTTAGATTATGCTTCTATATTTGATAGAAATCAAGGTAGAAGAAGAAGTAAGGCATTTTTCTAGTCAATAAAGCTATGAGGTATATGGGTGTATTCTGTGTGCATATTTTATTTTTAAGAAATAGAATTGGAGCTGGAAACACTTTTGATCTTAGGAGAATAGCCAGGTCATAGTTGTCAGTCTGTAGTAGGAGGGAAAGTAGAGCTCCTCGGAACACCTCCACTTTGATCTCTGGGTCTGTCATTGCAATATAGCATCAGGATTACTGGGTCATTCTGAGAATAAGTTGTTTTTGTGATTTAATTTTGTGGGGAAGGAAGGAGGTCATTAAAGTGTTTCATTAAAGGGACTGACAAGAGGTTTGTAATTGACCTTTCTTGAAAACAGCTCCCATCTGGAAGATTTTATCAGCAGGTATTCATCATTGTAGTTTGCCCTTGCATGGATTCTTCTCCTTCCATCTTTAAAGCAAATAAATAGAAGCTTGGCTCATGGTTGTGCCAAAGACTGAAGAGGAACCAAGTTAGTATAAGGAGGTCATCTAGGTGCTGGTCTACAAATTCTTCACAAAGAAGAGATCGTTAATTTTTACAAGTTCACTCTGTAAAAGAATGGTTAAATGTTGCTTTCATTTGCTTCAGTGTTGCCCCATTAATTGCAACTTTGAGTGGTTATGCTATATTTTGAATGATTGATTGATTTAGTGGAAAGGTGGGTGTTTGATTGTGTTCTTAAACGTCAGTGACTGGAGGTTTGCATCAATAATTGGTCCTATGATGACCCAAACATTCAGACATCCCTATTCCAAACTTTGATATTGCACTTTTCTAGAAATTCATAGACTGTTTCCAAATGGACAAAGATTGCTATTGGTTAAATAATGTGAGACTGTTTACTAGTTGAAACACATCCACAAATGCTTGCTAAACTGTGGTTATTGACAACCAAGAGACTTGACAGTCATGTGGTCACATTTTTCTCTGAATCTTATTATTTCTCTTTTTTGTTTAGTTTGTTTTGGTTTTGCTTACTAACTGATGTTTGTCAGTAATCATATTTTTTCCATGGTTGCCAATGCTATGTTTCTTTTCAAAAGCAAAAAGATTTCTTTCTTTTCTTATTACCATACAGTAGCCAACATAGACACAATCTTGCTTTCTTACTAGCCAAGAAATCATCTTTCAGGCCTTTGAAGACATGCTCCCATTTGCATGTATGTATGTATGTATATGTAAGACATATGCACATACATACATACATGTATGTATATATGTGTGTATATATGCAGATACATATACATAAATACATATATACATATATTTCTATATGATCCACTCTAAAGACTTTGCCTTGTTCTTGTAGGACAACCTACTTCATAACACTCACCTCCCCTACACTTTTCTTTCTTTAATAGTCATCCTAACCTTGCCATCTCCTCACCATACTGTGGTACCTTATAACATGAATTTAGCTGAACCACAGGCAGTGTTATAACTGAGTCAGCTAGGTGATGGAGGGGAGAGAGCACTGGGCCTGATTTTAAATACAGCCCTGGACACTTAGTAACTGTGTGACCCTGGGTAAGTCACTCACTCTCTGCCTCAATTTTCTCAACTATTAAATGGGGATAATAATAGCACCTATCTCCTAGGGTGGTTGTGAGGATCAAATGAGATTGTATTTTATGAAGTGCTTAGAACAGCTCCTGGCTCATAGTAAGTCCATCATAAATGTTAGCTATCAGTTATCATTATTGTTGTTATATTTTGCTTAGCCAGTCAGCTACAGTGGTCTGTCATGCTAATATAATCATCATAACCTATCAGTATATTATAGTGGACTGAGAGCTTGGAGACCAAGGTTCTTGGTGTTGGCAGTGATTAGATATCTTTCAAGGTCTCCATTTCCTCTTCTTTAAAGTGAAAATGTTGAATTAAGTCAGGGGTGGGGAACCTGAGGCCTTGAGGCCTCACATGGACTTCTAGATCCTAGGGTGTGGCCTTTTAAATGAGTCCAAATTTTACAGAACAAATCCTTTTATTAAGGAGATTTGTTCTGTGAAGTTTGGATTCAGTCAAAGGGCTGCCCTTGAGGACCTAGAGGGCCACAGGTGGCCTCAAGGCCGCAGGTTCCCCACCCCTGGATTAGATAAAGCTATAGCCCCTTCCATCTCTTCAGAATCAGAATGTTCTTTGTGACCCACTCATCTTGAAGCCTTCCCAGTCAACCTTTACACTAGCTCTTGCTCTCAAACCCCATCTCGAGGCTCACGGAGTTTCCCAGAACAATGGAGTTTGAAACACAAGGTCACTCCTAAGGCTTCCCTTCTTTCAGCTAAATGTACTATTTGCAGCTTGTTCTGTGGGTGACCCCCTGCTCTATGACATGGCTATCCCCCTTATCAAGTTCCTTGAGGGCAGGGCCACGTCTTAGTACTTTTATAGTACTTAGCACCATAACTTAAGCATAAATTGTCAGCAGTTATTTCAGGGTGAATGAATAAATATATTTTTAAGGGAATCAAAATTATCTCTTTTCAGAAACAGGCTCAAAACCACTGCTATAGTGCAGGTTTTAGAATAAGAGAATCTGGATTCAAATCTCTCCTCTGATATTATCCACATGACCATGAGCAAGGCATTTCATTTCAGTTCCTTCAGTTATAAAATGGGGTGGGGTGTACTGAATGGTTTTTAAGGTCATTTATAGCTTGAAATCTATCATTCTAATCAACAGACCCAAGAGCATTTATTGACCCATTCTCTTTGAAACACTCCCTATTTTCATTCAAATGTTTATTTCTTTTCTTGTGAATGGGTCAAGTATTATTACTTTTCTCTTTTTGGAGATTAGTAAAATAAGTAATACACTTGAGGGCCGTATAGTCAAAAAAGAAATGTGTGGACATTATGAAACATTCAGTACATTATGTAAGTGAAGTAAAGGAAGGATTTTTCCATGTTGCTAATTGACAGGAACACTAGTGTGCTGTTGTGGTGGTGGTGGTGGTGGTGGTGTTTTGTTTTGTTTTTTTTTTTCATTTTTTTTTGGTAGTCAAGGTTACAGTATTAAGAACCCAAGAGTTGAAGTGATAGTAGAAAATAAAATCATTTGACAGATTTTATTTATTGTTAATTAGTTTACCAGAAATAAGGAGATTGCATAGTAGAGATGTTCAAAGACAGCTGTCTTGGTACAAGAGACTATTTAATTATCTGAAATGCTACCTCTTCCAGGAAGTATTTCCTAATCTCTTTCCTAATGCTATCTTTCATATACAACATTGTTTCTTTGATCAGACTTCACACAATACTTTACATCTCTTAGACACTTATCAATACCATATTTGGTTGTATGTTGTATGCCTTTACTAAACTATAAGCCCTGAGAAGGCGGGGACCTTGTCTTATCTAAACTTGTTATCTCCCTCATAATAAACACAGTGGTCTAGATACAGTAGACATTTAATAAATGTTGGTTGAATTGAAATAATTATTTCTACATACATACATCATAGAATTTATGCCACAAATTTACTATCTAGAAGTTACCTTTAGTAATAGCCCTACTGCAAGGGAAAAGTAATCAATGATTTGTATAATAATTTGTATAAAAATAAATATAATTTGTGTAATAAATTGGACACTTGCACTTTAGAAAAGTACTTTTAGAAAACAACACTTAAAATGCCTATGTATTATCTTTTAAAATTTCAGAAACTCCTTTTGTCATGATTTTTAACACCAATTTTATCATCGTCAAACCACAGAACATTCTTAGAAGCTCTTAGAAGAATTAAATCTTAATAAATAAGATTAAATAAAACATTTATTAAACGTTTGCTGTGTTCCAGGCACTGTGTTAAACCCTAGGAATATGAATATAAGTAAAAAGAAAGGCAATCCTTGCTTTCAAGAAGCTTATATTCTAGGAGTGGAAAGACCTGAAGACAACACATAAAAAGGGAGCTGCAAAGCAGGGGGTCAGGGTGCTCCCAAGCAAGTGGCCAAAAGGGTTCTAGTACTTCTTCATTTGGAGGTTCCAAGAAAGAACTCAGCCAAAGGACACATTGATAGGCATAAGTAGTTAGCAGCATGGGCGGCTAGGTGGTACAGTGGATAGAGTGCCAGACTCGAAGTCAGGAAGACTCCTCTTCCTGAGTTCAAATCTGGCCTCAGATACTTACTATCTGTGTGACCCCAGGCAAGTCACTTCACCCTGGTTGCCTCAGTTTCCTCATCTATCAAATGAAATAGAGAAGGAAATGGCAAACCACTCCAGTGTCTTCACCAGTGGGGTCACAAAGACTAGGATGTGACTGAAACAACTGAACGACAAAAACCTGCAATATATTACTGATGACTTGTTTCATTAATAACAGTGTCATGGACCTGAATAAACAGAAAAGAATATGAACTCATCACGTGTCAAGGATGAGACAATAGATGGACCGCTCAAGTGTCACGGTGAAACTCGGAGATACTGAAAGCTCCAGAGAGAGGCCTCCATAGATCTTTTATGGAGAATGTATGGCATAGAATAGATGACAATCACACAGGATATGGCAAGGTCCTGGAGACAGCATAGGTAGCCTCCATAGATGCCATGGCTACAGATGAAACCATGGCCTCATCACGGTACCATGAAAAATGCTTTTATAAACATTTATTTTTGTTGCTATTATTAATCACAACTCATGTTTATATAATTTAGCATTTAAAAAGTACTTTCATCACAATAACCCAAGGGTAGATAATAATACTTATTTTTATTCCTATTTTAAAGATGAAAAAATACTGAGGTTGGGGCAGCTAGGTGGTGCAGTAGATGGAGCACCAGCCCTGAAGTCAGGAGGACCTGAGTTCAAATCTAGCCTCAGACCAAACACTTGACTCTTGCTAGCTGTGTGACCCTGGGCAAGTCACTTAACCCCAATTGCCTTAAAAAAAAATTAAAAAAATACTAAGATTCACAGAATTTGATTTGCCCACAGTCACACAGCAGCAAATAAGTGTTGGCGCTGGGATTTGAATTCAGGTCTCTTGACTCTCAGTAGTCTATCTACTACATCACATTTCTCTTATATTTGGTTTTGATTGCTTCATAAGTTTACACTTTGCCTCTCCTTTTCTGTGGGGTAATGGCATTCACAGATAGATCTCAAATGGATGCCTGAAGAAAAAGAACCTATGATTCCTATATTCGAACTCAGTCAGATAACAGATAGCCATTTATCTCCACATGGAACCTCTTTCCTCTGTTGACCCTCTCCAGTTAGGATAGTCTAATTAGAAGCAAGTGTTGACCTAGAAGGTAAAGAGGCTAACTAGTAACAAATGGTCAGCAGGGAGCCCCTTCCCTCTACCTACCTTGCCAAAATTCATGCTAACTTTAATTGTACCTTCACTGCTACTTAGAAGCTCTTTTATTTACATCTTTTTGGTTCTCCCCATTATACTTGCCATTACAATTGTTTGGAATCTTTTCCAAGGCCCAATTATGGAAGATGACCTTTGCACCTGCTTCACTGAGCACAAGGCCACCCAACATGAATTTCCATATCTACTCTTTTCCATCTCAAAATATCTTTTCACCTCAAAATATATTTTTCTACACCCATCTTTTATTTTTTCCTTCTGATCTTTTTTTCCAAGCTTAATTTCAAAACCCATGTTCTACAACTCATTTTCCATGACTCCCAAGATGTTATTCTCTCCATTAACTCACTTGTCACTGACATTTTCAGTCTCTCCTTTTTTTCTCTGGCCTGCCTAAAACCATGGCCAGGCCCTGCCAATTTTGGGGGGGAAAACCCAACCACAGAACTTTGCAGTTTGCTACTGCCTCCCTCAAACTCTCTTTCCTTTCTTGACCAAGCAGTCTATACTCGACTACCTCCTTTTCCTCACCAGTCATTTCCTACTTAACCTCCTGTAATTAAATTTCCAGGCTTACATTCTATAAGATTATACAAAAGGTCTGCAGTCCCCTTTTAATCAAGACATTCTTTTCTCAGTTTTTTTTTCCCCACAGTCTTTATTCTCCTTGTTTTTATCACCTCATTTCTGACATATTAGTCCCCAAACTTACCTCCTTTCTGCTAGCTTTTCTTCCCTACAATTGATCCTACATATTATTGCTAAATTAATCTTCTGCACAAGTGATCATTCCCCCTACTCAAAAATCTTCAGCCTCTTGTAGCACTGGTCTCCAAAGTGGGAGCCAGCTATGTGTATTTTGGTTTGGAAAGTTATGGGGATGGTGATTGGAGCCATGGGAGAGTAGATTAACACATTATTTCTAGGAGTATTGATAGTACGGATATGAACTGGAAAGTGAAAGAGGGGAGGGCAGGGTACAATGATTCATGGTTTCAAGATAGCTGATAAAAAGACAGTGGGAAAGTTAACTGAAGCATGGCTAGAGTAGCTGACCTGATAGAGTGAATCACTTGTGTGGAACTTGCCAGTTGGGGCCTGGATGTGGGGGATTGGAAGGACAAGTCCCATGGCAGGATTCTAGAGAAGAAAGGGTTAAGTCCTCAATGCAGGTAGCTATGTGGAATAAAGCTGAACATATAGCAAATGCTCAATAAATATGTAAGGAATAATTATGTAGTCTCTGTGAAAGAGACTAAGCTTGAGAATGATCTATAAAATGATGTGTTTGTAGCTGCTCTACTCTTCAGGGTCTCCTGTAGCTGCATGAAGAATATTGGGTAAGAGGGCTAAGGATAGCAAAGAGCAGGGACTGCAAGAGCATTGGGGGAGGGGGACTTGTAGGAAAGACAGAGTATGTATTAGCCCAGTGTACATATTCATGAAATTGGATAGTTCTAAGGACTTTTTGAATGAATGAAACTTGGTTATCAATATACACAGAATATCTTTGTTAGCTTTATTTGTTTATGTATTTGTTAGCTTGTTTTTAATGGTACAAAAATGTAAAATACTTTCAAATTTTAAAAAAGCGAGAAGCCTCTGTTGCTTCTTTGCAGAAGTGGTGGACTGTAGGTATGGCTCATTGTGTGTGCTGTCAGACTTGGTTGATATGTTGGTTAAATTTGCTAAACTTTTTTTCTTTATTTTTCTTTTTTGTGAATAGGCAGGACTTTAAGTAGGGGAGGTACAGTATAAGTTTGAACTCTATTTGGAAAAGAAGGTGATATAAAACAAAAGATATCACTTAAAAATTAACATTAAAGAAAAAAAGAGAGCCCTCAGATTATTAGAGACTTTCACAGGCCCTCTAGTTCTCGATGTTAGTGTATTTCATTGTAACGGTTTAAGTAGTTTAGCAGATATGCGTTTCACTTATAAATCATCTATTTCAATTCCGTACTCATGATTTTTTGCAAAGTAGTGGACTTTTCATAGTTTTACATCTGTAGCATGATGGAAACTCTAACTGCACCTCTAGGTGATATGAAAAGAGCACTGTGCCTAGAATGAGGAGAATCTGAGTTTGAATCCTGCTTCACACAAGCTTTATGACACAGCCTTAGTTTCCTCATCTGTAAAAGTATTGGTAGTCCCTCAAGGCAAAATAATTTTGTTCAATTCTGTATGTCATAATAACAATAATAATAATAATAATAATAATAATACATCTCTGTTAACCCTTTAAGGTTTGGAAAGTACTTTTCTCACAGCAGCTTATGAGGTTAGTAGTACAAACATTATTTCATTTTTACAGTTGAGGAATTGAGACTTTTAGAGATAAAATGACTTGCCCCTGGTTACACAGCTAGTAAGTAAATGAGGTGGGATTTGAACGCAGGTCTTCTGACTCTAGGTCCTAATGTGGGTATAATTTCCCTTCTAACAGCCTAGCCCATAACATCAATAGCTCATGAAAAATGGGAAAAGTGAAAAAAACATAGGACTGTGAGTTAGACCAGAATTACTGTCTCCACTCTTTCTCAAACATACTACAGAGTTATTCATTTAAATGGATTTAAATTTAAAATGTCAACATCTACTGTTTGACTAATGTTAATAACACCAAAGTAAACTATTGTACAGTTCTTTTCCCCATATGGTTTTGTCTTTTAACCAGGTCCTCTGGTTAAATGCTACCTCTTGCCAGTCTCAGACCTGGAATGACATATACATATTTCATGATGCCTACTCAACATCATAATGAAATGCTATTAGTCTTGGACTCAGGTGAACTGTGTTCAATTCCTGGTTCTGATAGTGACTGGTTGAGTGACCTTGGGCAAGTTCCTTTCACTTCTCTGAGTTTTAGTTTCTTCATCTGTAAATGGGTATATTATCTGCCCTCTAATAGTCCCAGGATTACATATAAGAATATACATGAAAGTAGTTTGAAAGTTGAAAAGAATGACCCAGATGTGTGAGGCATTCTTAATAAGCAAGTAACATCAGCACTTTCTATCAGCCATTTTCTGCTAGGAACTAGTTAAATTATCATTAAAAATGTATTTGGTTTTGATCATTTGAAATCACTGGACTTTGTATAAATAATTATAATTCTGACTCCTTTTTTCCTTGCCTCTTTTTAACATTTGTCCTACCAATCAGTTTTTAACAAATAACATTAACTCATACTTTGGTAGCACTTTTCTTAAAACAACCTTATATGGAAAATCAGTGAAGTATTATTATCCCCATTTTATGGAAGAGGAAACTGAGGTCCAGAGAGGCTATTTGACTTTCCCAAGTTCATGCAACAGTGAGAGACAGAACCCAGGTTTTTTTTGTGTGTGTGTGTTTTTTTTTTTACTCCACGGTTAATGTTCATTCTATTATAATACCCTGCCTCCCAACTCACAGGAAAAAACTATCATGCTCTCAAGCTTAACCAGATTCTATTTTTTCCCTCTATTTTCACTCTTCTAATTTCTCTTTTGTTGTTGTTGTTGTTTGGTTGTTTCGGTCATGTCCATAACATTTTGGGTTTTCTTGGCAAAGATACTGGGGTAGTTTGCTATTTCCTTCTCCAGCTCATTTTACAGATGAGGAAACTGAGGCAAAAAGAGTGAAGTGAATTGCTAGTATGTGTCTGAGGTCAGATTTGAACTCACAAAGATGAGTCTTCCTGACTCCAGCTCTGGCACTCTATCTAATATGCCACCTAGCTATGGCATCCAATTTCTCTTTTAGTGTCAGGGAATACAATATGTTACTTAGAATGAAAAGTAGTCTTCTGTTTTCCTATTGACTTTCTAGGTGACTTCTTACCTTCATTTCTTACTAAAGTCAGCTGTTTATCTGTCATCTATTGAAAACCTCTCTAAATAGCTCCTAAAGATTCTGAAACACAAGTGATGAATTGCACATAGGGAGCACTCAATAAAAATATGTTGATTTGAGTTAATGAGTTCAATGCCACCATTAGGATTGAGCTAATGGGCTAGACCCCCCAGAAATTTCTTCCCTCTATGAGAAGAGAGTTCACAATTCCATTCCTTCAGCACATTTACACAGGAAAACCCTTACCTTGCCTAAAGGCTTGTTACCTCAATATCAAGATTTCCACACAACAGGGGGCTTCTTTAGAAGTGAAATGTGTATGCACAAATAACCTGAGCATTGGACCATCTCCCTGAAGGTAAAATAAGTTAGTTCAACTTAGAAAGTTTATGTTAAGCCCATAGTACAGTGGGATGTAAAAAGGAGGCCTATCAGAGCTGGGTTTTGCTCCCCATAAAGCTTATTATATCATAGGGGAGAAAAACCCACTTTATAGGAAAGAGAGAACAGGGCTGGAAAGTGTGTAATGGAATGTCACGTATATGCCACATACCAGAAGGGCAGTAGGAATGGAGATCAATTCCAGGAGCCTAATGTCTTGGCAGTGCTTTATTACTTCTACTGGGATGTTTTTTTTTTTAAGTCTTTTATTGATGTTTTGGTTTTTAAATCACATTCGTTCAAAATGTAGCCCTTCTACCCTAGTCTCTAGCAAGTCATCCTCTATAACAAAGAATAGAAGAGAGAAAAATCATTTCAGCAAAATTAACCAACAAATTGACTGGTTCTATAAGCATATGCAATATTCTGCACTTGAAATCCCTCACTTCTGCAATGAAGGGAGAGAGGTGTATTTTTCTGAGCCTTTCTCTAGGGTCAAACTAGGTCATTATAATGCAACAGAGTTATTTCTTTTTTTTCTTGTTGTTTCCTTTTACACTTTCACGTTTTTATATTTTTACATTTTTATTAAATTATTTTTATTTTATATTAAAATTTTATTTTGAAATTAAATTATTTTAAAATTTTAATTTTGTTTTTAATTTATGGAATAAAGCAAGCATTTCCATAACATAGTACAATAAAAAGAAGATTGTACATGAAACTACAAATCTACTATGCACAACTTGCTATTCCTTTCAAATATACAACAAAATTATCATGTAAATTTCTTTTTTTTCTTTTTTCTATCCTTACCACCCTAGAGATGACTACCATTAGACATAAATAGGTATATATATATATAGATAGATAGATAGATAGATAGATAGATAGATAGATAGATAGGTAGATAGATAGATAGATATTACATATAGATATATATTATAAATATAGATATATATGTTTGTATATAATTTAATAATTATAATAATAATAAATAATAAAATAATTGTGTGTGTGTATATATATATATATGTAAAAGCATTCTATACATACTTTTGTTTATCAGTTCTTTCCCTGGGTGCAGATAACACCTTTCTTCATATGTCCTTTATAGTTAATATGAGTATTTATAATAGACAAAATAACTTATTTGCTTAAGGTGTTTCTTAAAACAGTATTGTTGAGAGCACCTAGGTGGTACAGTGGATAAAAGCACTGCCCTGAGTTCAAATCCGGCCTCAGACACTTAATACTTACTAACTATGTGACCCTGGGCAAGTCACTTAACCCCACTGCCTAGTTTAAAAAACAAAACAAAACAGTATTGTTGTTACTGTATACAGTGTTCTCTTGGCTCTGCTCATTTTGCTTTTCATTAGTTTGTGCAAGTCTTTCCATGTTTTTTTTCTAAAATCATTGAGCTCATAATTTCTTCATTGTGTGTAGCATTCCCCACCCTCCAACCCCCAAAGTGGTTGTGAAGTGCTAGAAATTTTTTTAAATTAAATTTTATTTATTAATATGAATTGAACTTAAACATGAACATTTCAGGATACACAGAAGAAAAGCAAAAGAGAATGATATAAGAAACTTGACTGGCTTTTTGAAGATAGTTTGGAGGGCAGGGATAGGGATGACAAGTTTTTCTGGACGTGGGAAAAGTATAAACAAAATCTAATGGCAGTGACCCTGATTAGAGTAGAGACTTCATTTGGAAGAATAATGAAAGAAAAGGTTGAATGATCTTTTTCTCCATTCCCACAATCACTGACCACTGTTCTAGTACAGGCCCTTATCATCCCATGCCTAGATTACTATGATTGTTGTCTGTATCCTGTTCCCAACCTCTCTTCCCTCTAATCCACCCTAATCATCCGATTAGAGTAATTATCCTACCTAAAGCATCACTTTCATTGTAGAATTCCTTCTGCAACCTTTGTTCAGGTATGGATTCGACTAGGTGGCCTGTCAAGTTCTTTCCAGCTCTGAACTTCTGTGATTTTGCAATGATTTTGCTGATGGAATAAAACCCAAGCCTCAATTTGGAGTTTCTTATCCCTCCATAGAAGGTTTTACATCTCTCCACAACCTGGCCCTGTTAGACGTATTCACATTTCTCCCCTTTTCATTCCATCCACAAATTCAAGTATGATTGTCCTCCTTCCATACCCATCTCTGAGTCTTTATTGATTCTCCTCCCTCTACTTGACATTTTCTCCTTTCTTCTCTCCGTCTCTGACTCCTCCTTCAAGATGCAGCTGCACTTACATGCCCTCCATGGAATCTTCTTTGCCAACTCGCGCTTCCACTTACCTCTCCTGGCTCTGGTGTCCTACAATATTTACTGCCGTCTTCCACCACATAATTGTTTTATTTTATTTGGTTTTGTTTTCTAGTTGTTTCATGCAAGTAAATCTTGTGTCCCCAACAACATTATAGTTTCTTGGCAGTGGGAATAAGGATCATGTCTTAGACTTTACTTATTATATTGTCATATGGCATTGTCCAAATGCCTTGAATATGTCCCATCGTCATTTCTGCCTTTAAGATTCATGCCCTTCCTTTGAGGCTCATCTCTGGTGGTACCTTATCTAGGAAATTTTCCTAATCCTCTAAGTCAATTGTGTTCTTTCCTTCATTATGACACAGTGGACAGAACACTGGACTTGGAGTTAGGAATACCAGGTTCAAATCTTACTTGAGATGAGACACTGGCTGTGTGAGTCTGGATGAACATCAGTTTCCTCATCTAAAAAAAAAATAAGTGAATTGGACTTGATAACTGCTAAGGTACCTTTCAGCTCTAAATCTGTGATCCTCTATATTCCTAGAGCACATTATCTTATTTTACATTTGCTACCATCCTTGCATTATAACTGTCTTTCTACAGTCATTGAGCCTGTTGCCCATTATTTTAAAATGAATCAGTTTCAGAAATGGAAATCATTCATTAACTACCTACCTGGCACTATGTTGGGTGCTAGGAATATAAAGACAAGCAAAAAAACAGTCCTTGTCCACCAGGAACTTAAGTTCTAATGGAGGAAGACAACCCACAAAAGGGACCTGAAAAGCTGGGGGCTGGGTTGGAGAAGGTACCTGCCAGGGAGCATGATAGAGAGTCAGAAGCAGAGCCTAGAGAAATACCAGCCTGGGTTGGTCTCCACAATGGAGGCTCCTGTAGGAACTCATCATTGGGAGAGGGGCCAGCATGGCAGAGATGTTCCAGGGTGAGAAGACAAATGAATTGTTTGGTCATTAGGTATTCATGAGAAGACTTCTCAGGAAACATGATGGGTGCTGACTGGTATGAAAAGATTTAAGTGGTTTCAGAAGCTACCAAGAAGAGTATTTCTTTAAACAACATATTCCTAAAGTTGTCATGGGTTAGGTTGGGGGTTTCTATAAGAGAAGGCATAGACTTTGTTTTGTCAAATACAGGCTAAATGCTATTTCCAGATATATGGAAGGAAATGAAAATGATATGGCATCCTTTGTGCCATTTTAAAAGTTGGAAGCAAATATGAGAGAACTCAGAAGAAACCTTTGATTAGAAAAGTAAAAGGGACACATCTTTTTATTTCCTTTATTCACCTTTACCCCTAGTTGCACAGCATGATACCCCTGCCTTTACTATTACAAGTTTTGGGAGTAGTTTTCTAATCTATTTAAATGTTCTGCACCCGAATCACGAGGATACTGCGAAATAAATTGTTACTGGGTTTCATGCTAGGAGAATCTTACCGATTACTAATTTGTACTGTAGTGATAGTCCTAGCACGAATATGTATTTGTGACCATAGGCAAATTACTTAACCTTTCTGAGCCTTAATTTATACACACACACACACACACACACACACACACACACACTTACTCACTCATTCACTCACACACAGTCTCACAGATAGAATGTCTTGAAAGCAGACTCCTTTTTTTTCTTTGTATCTCTAGCTCCCACCACAGTACCTGTTACTTAGCAATAAATATGTGAAAACTTAATAACATTTTAAAATTGCTTATTGATTGAGTGATTGAATAATATTTGTAGCACCTACTTCAGAAGGTTATTGTAAGGCTCCAATGAGATACATGTAAAAATTACTTTGTAAGTATTAAAAGCAGTGTATAAATATATTTGGGGAGTTGTACTTTAAATTATTCTACCTGAAAAGAAATTTCATTTTACAAGACATTGGAACTTTGCTGACATGGGGTCAGTGCCATGGGGCTAGATTTTAGATAAGGCCACAACCTTTACATCATTCTTAATAGTAGTGAAACACTAGTGACTCTCTGATACCTCTAGGAGCAAATATAGATGCCTCTGTTTGTCATTTAAAGCCCTGTCCAACTTAACCCAACCTACCTTTTCTGACTTTATACTTTATTTCTTATAGTTTTAAACTTTGAGATTATAAGCTCCTTGAGGGCAGGCACTATCTTCCTTTTTTGTTAATTGTATCTCTAATGCTCAGTACAATGCCTGGCACGTAGTAGGCACTTAAAAAATGTTGATTGGATTGAATTAGCCCCTTACATGTACTGTATAGTCCAGTCCAAATGGCATTCTTACTGTTTCTCATACACGAGACTCCATTGCCCATCTTCATGCTTTACATTCCTCACACCTAAAATGAATTCCCCTCCTCTCTAGACTCTTAGAATGCCTAGTTTCTTTTAGGATTCATCTGGTCTTATCTTCCTTTCTGCTATTGTCTTCACTTCCTCATCCCCACCAAACCTACCTTGTATCCATTTGGTATAGACCTACATACAGATATCAGCTACGTGTGTATGTGGGAGGGGCAGTATGTATATGTATGTGTACACACACACACCCACACACCCACACACACACATCCAGGTTCCAGCGTATTTCTGTCAGTGAATCATTGGAGTTTCATGAATGAGTTGGCAAGAAAAGTGACACCATCTGCTCAGTAACAACTTTTTGCCCTTACCAAATGACATTTGTTCAACTTTAGGGGACTAGTCATATTTATCACCCACTCAAATTGAACAAATTGTACACAAATTGTAAAACTCATAACTGTTTATAAAATGATCACCAGGTGCTCCCCAGGTTCCATTTGCTCTTGCTGAGTGATGGTATTAGATTTGTTTTTATTTTTCCTCATTCAGTTAAGGGCTTCAGACAATTCAGCTGAGCTTTTCAGAGTGTTGATATTCTCAGAAGTTGCACAGTGATATACTCAAGCCTAATTGATTTGTGCAAGGTAAAAACTAGGGATTTTTCTATTAAGTTTGTAAATACTTGTTCTCCATCGTTAGCCTCCAGGGTTTTATTCATGTGAATGAAGTTTCCTTTCATTTTTCCAGGGGTTCCACTTAGCATCAAAGAAATGTGCAATTTCATCATATTTATAAACATCCACATAAAGTACATACTAGAATGGAGTGCAAAGCAGTGATGTATAAGAGGGAACTTCAAACCTGAGCCAGGGGAGCCTGTGTGATGAACCACGAGGAGCATACACTGGATTCTCTCCATTCCCTCCAGCTTCAGGGACTCTCATTCACCATGGTGTTCAGGTTGGGGTGGGATTAAATGATCTCTAAGGCCCTTTCTGGCTTCAGATCTATGATCGCCCCATGAGAGCTCCAGAAAAGCAGACTAATTTCAGAATCGTGCTCTGCTACAATGACTGAAACAGTTTCTAGGAACATCAGGAAGTGAAGAGGAGTCATGGAATGGTGGTAAAATGAAGGGGAAATGGCCACTTAGGGAAGGGAGGGTGGATAGAAGAGCTAAGCTAGTGGTAAGAACAATTTTTAGTCCCTTGAAAATAAGGCTGACTGGCCTCTAGTACAAACAACTAGTACAAACAACTTCTGTAGAACCATCTGACAAGACATGGAAGGGGGTAGTGATCTCTTGTCACTGAACATATACCCACATTGGTATTATTTTAGGTAGATATCTATAAGAAAAAAAGTCTTATTCTTTTTTAAATTAGTTTCATATAACTGAATAGGCCAACTAGGAAGACAGTAAGGTAAAGGAAACCAAAAATAAAAGATTTTATTTAGAATTCTCATCAGTTTGGTTTCTCATTTTGACTTTAGCGAACTGACAATGAATCACTTAATTCTCTGTCTTAGTTTTCTCAAGTGTAAAATAGAGATAATAATAGCACCTACCTCTCAGGGTTATTGTGAGGATCAAATGTGATCTCTTTAAAGCACTTAGCATAGTGCCTAGCACATGGGCTCCTAAAAATGTTCCCTTCCCCCTTTCACCTCTCAACAGAGAGGTGGTGGATATTAGGTACAGAATGAGGCATACATTTTCAGACATGGCTAGCTAATGTGTTTTGCTTCATTATTACAAGGAAGGTTTCAGTGGGGTCAAAGGTTGGAAAAGAATCATTAGAAAGTAATAGCAGTTTTTAAAAATCCATATAAAATTTCCAAAAATGGGAAGAAAAACTTAAAAAATGAAGGGCTACTAATTTGTCACCTGTATCTGTCTAATACTGGCCTTAAGAATGTTGAGAATGTATTATATACTTTGTGTCTACATAACACCAAAGGGATAGGGAAGGAACTGGATTATGATTTCATCAGTAAAAGGAACTCCTGAATGAGGATGCACCTGCCATGAATACAGGTCAGAAATACATACCCAAAGTACCTAGAAAGTCAGTGAAAAATCTAGACTATTATGTAGGTATCTTTTCTACAGGGTGCTAAGTATGGCACGTTAGCAGATAGTCTAATGGTAGGAAAATGAGTTGAGTTACAGGAAGTCATTTCTTTTTGAAACCATAAAGGCATGTAAGGAACTTTAAATAAAAGGAACTTGACTAAGTTTGCCTAAGTTTTCTATCAGAAAGAAATCAAGGAAGCTGATTAATATTTCTGATCTCTGTCAAACATCCCTTTCTGAGAGCAAAGTATTTTCTGCTGCCATGAAGCAAATGGAAAAACAGGGGTAAGAATACAGTATGTAAAAGGATAAGAGCTCAGTCAATTCGATCTAGAGTTTAATGGAATTTTACCAGGGAATAAATTTGATATTGTAAGCTAGGCCAATATGAGGTGAGTCATCAGATACGTATACTGTACAATTCCCTTTATTATTTGAAAAAAATACTTTCTATCTCCTTCTTCCCAGTCCTTCTACCATCAACCTGGACATTCCCATTTTCTTATTTATAAAGGTTTAAAATCATGATAACCTTATCCCATTATTTGCATATATTCACTAGATTCCTTGATCCTCTTTTCTCTACACTTACTTTCTTAATTATGTGACTCCCTTCTCAGAAGTCTTCAGAGGCCCCCTGTTGCTTTTAGGATTAAATACAAATTAATCATCTCATATATTAAGCCCTCTACAATTTGGATCCATCCTACTACCTTTCATGTTACTCTTCTTAACAATCTTATTCTAGCCTATTTGGTCTACTGGCAGTTCAACAATCCATTTACTATCTCCATCTCCATTTCTTAGAGTTCTTAGCTTCCCCCAACACTGAGATTATGTGAAGTCTATCCTGACTTCTCCAGATTTTAGTGCCTTCTCGCTCCTCCAGTTACACTGTCTTTATTTTTCTCTGTAGATGGGTGAAACTCCTTGAGGTCAGGGATTGTGTGTGTGTGTGTATGTGTGTGTGTGTGTGTGTGTGTGTGTCTGTGTGTGTGTGAGTGTATTTAAGGTCAGGGATTCTACGTGTATATATGTATGTATGTATGTATATATGTATATACAAATATATATTATATATATGTATATATATATAATATATATATATAATGTGTGTTTTTCCCCAATTACATGTCAAAACAACTTTTTTAATGCTTGGTTTTTTTTAAGTTTTGAGTTCCAAATTCTAGCCCTCCCCCTTACCTTTGAAATGATAAGCAATCAGATATAGGTTATACATGTGTAATCATATAAAACATTTCCATATTAGTTATTTTGTACAAGAAGACTTGAATAAAAGAAAAAGAAAGAAAGTGAAAATAGTGTGCTTCAGTCTTTATTCAAACAATATCGGTTCTTTCTCTGGAGGCAGATAGTATGCTTCATCATTAGTCCTTTGGGATTGTCTTGGATCATTGTACTGCTAAGAATAAGTCATTTACAATTCTACATCATACAATATTGCTGTTACCGTGTGCAGTGTTCTCCTGGCTCTGTTCACTTCGTATCATTTCATGTAAGTCTTTACAGAAAATAGTATGTACTTAATATTTGCAGACCAATTTTACTTTTTAAAAATCATAATTCATCTTGTAGATTTAATAAATATAGATTTAATAAACATACTTTTTTCAGAAATAATAGCACAATAATATTCTGACACAATCATACACCACAGCTTGTTTAGCCATTCCACGGTTGATGGGCATCTGGGATTGTTTTGATGCTAGAATTCCCAGAGTCTTACACGTAATAGATGCTTAATAATTGTTGAATTGAACTGGTCTTGGGGAACTCACACATTCCTTGGCTCCAATTGACTCACCTTTATAAAGATGAACTCCAGTTGCACTAGCTCTTGTCTGGATTCCAATCCTATTATTTCTTGCTTGTTGTGAAACATCACTGTGGTGTCCCTCAGATACTTAAAGATGACCAAGAGAATGCTCACTTTTTTATCTGTCATTCCTGAAATTATCAGCGCTTGTATGTTTTAGCCCTATGCTGCTTGAACTATCTCAGAAGACATTCAAATATTTTTCTGGGGAGGAATGGTGGAAACTGGCACCATTGTTCAACCATGAATCCTTTGGTTTCATCGTATAGGGCAGCATGATTTCCTGGAAATCTTATGTCCTGCATGAGAAAACCCAGTTGACTAAAATAATAGGAATTTGCTTGGTTAACTGGACCAAATGAATCTGAGCCTTCTAGTTCTGTTGGATCCATCTTTAGTTCTTCTTTCTCCTTTTGACATGTAAAGTGAGGCTTCGTGATTATTTCTTTGTTCTGTTTCTCAAGGTCCCACCATCTAATACTCATTCATTGCTATATGCTTAACTACCAGTCTCATCCTGGTCCTAATCATGTATGTGCCCTAATCATCTTCCCTGCTCCATGCCAATCCTACAGAGACACATATACAATAGCAATGAATGTTCTTCATACAACTCCCTGATAATTTTGTAAGATTTTGCAATGAAGAAATTTTCCTTTCGCTAACTAATCAACACCCCACTACCCCCACTACCCCCACCACCCCAGCAAAAGTGAAAAGTGTAAGCTTTTAAAGTTCCTTAGTCTAATGTAATTACTTTGGTGGAATGTTCAGAAGAGTTGAAGTTATACTCAATCAGAGCTGCCTTAATTAATTCATGACCTGTAGGCTGACTCATCACTGTGTGCCTGACCAACCACAGACAACTGAGTGTGCTTTGAAATCACCCATCTTAACAGAGAAGGTTATTTATCCCCCCAACACCCTAAATCACTTTAGTATTGCCAAGAGTGGAATCTGGATAAAACCTAACAAGGGCCATCTGGAAGAGTGAGTCACATGGAGTGCCTTGTGCAATATGTTGGTTATGCCTGCTGTTACTGGTACTGCTCAGGGACAGAACCATGGGGGAGGAATGGGTTTCCCATAAGCAAGAAAAGTGAGCTCCCTTTTCCATGGAAAAATCAATAGAGAGAACAGAGGAACTTTCAAAATTATTTATTGATTTATTCATTCATTCATTTATTTTTACTTGGGAAGATTGAGGGAAGGGGTGATATATAAGGATTGGAGTTGTGGTAAAAGCATCCACTTCCTGTACCAGCTTTTGGTCCCTTGAAATCTATTTTGCAAAGTAAAAATAATACCTCAAGGAGCCAAAAATGGGGTAGGGAAGCCTCCATAGACGTTCTACTCCAGCACCCTATCATGGAAGCCCTGAGTTTTTGTGCACATTTTGGTTGGTTCTACCAAGGGAATGGGCTTGAAGTAAAAGACAGCATGGTGTTGTGGATAGAGGGCTGGACTAGAAGTCAGGAAGACTTGTGTTCAAGTCTCTCCTCTAGTACTTATTAATTGCAATCCTAGCAAATTACTTAATGTCTCTGAGTTGCTATTTCTACCTCTGAAAAATGGGGTTGCTGATAACTGTAGCACCTAGGCCATAAGGTCCTCAAAGGTAATGTAAAAAAAAAAGTGGTTTAGAAACTGGAAATCATCATAGAAATGTCAGTTATTTTCAAGTACAGGGATTCTCCTGGCTAAATCTGGAGCAGCTTGTCATTACAAGATTGACCTCTAGTACAAAGAACTCTTGCAGCCTTCTGATGAGGCCTACCTTGATGAAATCATGGATTCTTTAAAATTTTTAAATTTTAAAGAGATCTCAGTAAGATGTGCAGTGCTCAAGCTAAGCATAAAGGTTTTCTGTTACCAACAAGGGACTGATCAGGGAAGGCTTTGTGGTGAAGGTGACATTTGAGTTAGACTTAAAAAGTATATCTGTACAATGGAATATTGCCATGACATAAAAATGCAAGGAAGACATACATAGAATCACCCAAGAAGAAGGTCAGCAGAACAAACATAGACAGTTATGGTAACTATATTTTTTAAATAAATAAAAACTGTACTATACAGATAAAAAAGTATGCAAAGAAAGTGTTGTATTTTAATGTATATTATTTTTATACATTTTAAAACATTATTATTTTTAAATGCAAGTAGTTCAGATTGGATACTTCATTTGGCATTCAACTTCAATTTTATGTACTTGTTGGGTTATTAAATCTATAAGACAAATTATGATTTTTAAAAAGTAAAATTGGTCTGCAAATATTAAGTACATACTATGCACCAGACTCTATAATAAGCACTGGGGATATGAAGAAAAACAAAAACATGCTTCCTGTCCTCAAAGAGCTCACATTCTTATGGAGAAGACAACAGGAAAACAACCCTGTACATTCAAGAAATATACAGAGGAGGTGACATAGAAATGGCATTACTGATGGGAGGTCCTGGGAAAGGCCTCTTGAGGAATATAGGATTTGAACTGAGTCTTGAAGGCAGTTGGGGTTAAGTGACTTGCCCAGGGTCACACAGCTAGTAAGTGTCAAGTGTTTGGTCTGAGTCCGGATTTGAACTCAGGTCCTCCTGACTTAAGGGTTAGTGCTCTATCCACTGTGCCACCTAGCTGCCCCAAAGGAAGACATTTTAAAACAATGGTTTTGTTAGTTGATTTTAGGCACTGAATCCCAAGCCAACATGACTGGTCCTAGCAGTATCAAAGATAAAAAACAATACATAGATATTTTTTCTTCTGGTTGCTAATAAGGAAGATGTGTCCTGGGACACATGTGACCTGGGATTTCATTCATACTGAGAACTCTTAAAGAGGAAAACTCCCTCTCCCAACGGAGGCAGACAGCTTCTCTGTAATATACAATCTTAGAGAGCTGCCTGGGGAACTCAGAGCTTACATGACTTGCCCAGGGTCACACAGCTAGCATAAGTCTGAGGCAATACTTGAACCTAGGTCTTGGCTCCAAGGCCAAATCTCTAGACATTTCTCCATGCTACCTGTCATGTACATCTTACCGTGCCTAAGGTTTTATAAACATAATTTGTTCTCTTGATTACTTTTTTTGTTTTAATATTACTGAGTTTTAGATTTAATGTAACCCTGAAATGAAGTCACAAGGAATTGGACGCAACTGAACGTAGCAGCAAAAATTTCACATGTGAAGCTGCTGAATATAATCACATTCAATTAATAAGTATCCCTGATAAAGAAGCATTATTATAGAAATAGAAAAAATGGATCTCTTGTATTCTTCTGAACTCTTTTGGGGGTACTGTTTGGGTTTTTTAATTTCCTTTGAATTGGAAAAGCAAAGCAAAACTTGGAGACATTTATTCACCAAGAGCTTTGTACAGTGCCTTGCTTAATAAATAAATGTTACAGAAATATTTGTTGATTCAATTTAGTTTGAACTGACCTAATAGAATTAGAATATTTTATCTGTTCACAGTCTCTGTTTTCATTTTTAAAAATTTTAAGCTTATAAGAGACTCAAACTTAGTGGTCTGTTGCCTTAATTCTGATTATTTCTGTTTTGGCCTAGCTCCACACAGGTGGAATAGAAAAAGTGGTAACATCAACTGAGATTCACTAAATACCCACTGTGTGCTAGCTGTTGGGGAAACAAAGAAAAGATGGAAAAAAAATAGCTCCTGCCCTCCATATAATTGGGTAAAATAATTTTTCCCAAATTTTATGTGGCCAAAAGAAAAGTATCATGTAGCAAATCCATTAAAATCAAATCTCTAGTTTATCCTGGCCCACAACATGAAACTATGATTTTAATTTATTGAATAAAGAAAATTGACAGGTTATTTTTAATTTTCATCCTTGTAAACTAGATACGTGGTACATAATAACTTGTCATATTTTTAATGTGTCCTGATAGGAGCAAAATGTCGTCCATGTTTCTACTTTTCTTCATTCTAAAACTTTTTATTCTTGTCTGTCTTTTAGCACAATTGTTGTATATGCCATGCCTCTTCCCTCCCTTCAAACCTCTTTACTGGAAACTTTGCTATGAAATTATCCCTTTTAAAGTAGAATTCAGCATAACCAGATTGTAGGAAGAGTAGAACATCTCCCTCTCAGTGTGGACAATAAGCTCTCTTTTCCTAGAGCAGAGTTCCAAGAGAAAAGAAGGCGATGTAAGAAACATCACTTGGTTTTAGTACTAAAAGGGACCGTTGTAGAAGAAGTCACCTAGCCCAACCATCTCATTTCAAGGATGAGGAGACCATCATCTTCAGTGGTATGGGATGACTTTCTATCTAATCTTGATGGAGAGGCAAAGTTCAGAATGTGACATACATATTTTTGGATGTCACCAATAGCAGTAATTTGTTTTGCTTGACTATACATATCTACTACAGAGGTTTTGCTTTTGTTTTTCAATCAGAGGAGAGAGATGAGAGGAAGACAAAATATATATTTTGCTAAGTGGAAAAGTTAAACTGTTTTTAAATGACATGCTCAATTTCACACTACTAGTAAATAGCTAAGCCAGGAGTCAAATCTCGGTTCCCTGTCTGGATCCATTGTTTGTTTTTTTTTCTTTTCTTCCCCTAATGCATCACCCTTTTCTTGTGTCCTCATTGCCCTTCCAGATATCTGAAGGATCTTTATCTCCATAAAATCTAGACCTCAATTCCACAGGAAAAGGATTGAGACTGCCCTATTCCTGCTCAACATTTAGCTCTCCCCTTTACTTCCTATTCTTTCCTCAACTCCTCTCAAAGAACTGATTATCTTGACTTGTAATGGAGTAATGACTGGAAATTGACTGACTAGAGAGGCAGATCTTCGCTGTTTCAAATTAAGTTTGACAGATAGAGCAACTAGAGTTGTTTTATGGGTTTGTTTGATGATGGATATCAAGTTTAATTACCTGTTCTTCATCTTAAAGTACTCACTAACCTGGACTTTTTCTCTGAAACTTACTTGGCTAATTACAGATTGATCCTTTGAATGCAGGCTCAAAGTTTAGTAGCCTGGAGGATAATTTCCTGAGGCAATATAATAAGGAAGTGTAATGGGAACTTTGGTGACTCAGAAAGATGATGTCTAGGGCTGATCCTTTGTGTGACTAATGCTTTTCTCTGCTGTAAACAGAAATGACTTATCTAGTACATTGGCCAATCACAGTGAGACCTTCCTGGCATGGATATTCAGGGAGTCCAGGCAGTGAAAACTTCACCTCATCAGAGAATGAACCAACCTTCCACAGTGAAAGAGATCAATGACACCCAGTGTGTTCAAAACAAAGCATGGGTTTTCTGCCGGGTCACCACTTTTGAAACCTTAGCTCTAAATGAGTTAGTCTTGGCCTGGTTTCCTATGGCACGAGATTTAAGCAATCAATTTGTCTTTAGAGTGGTATAAGAATATCTTGTTAATATATTTGGATTCCATGAACTAGTTTAAATCCAATTTGAAATTCAGGGCAAATGGGGTAGCTTTTTTCCCCCAAAGCTCTTTTCCAAAGAGCAACAGGACAATGTATCTTCAGAATCTTTGCGTAGATCTTTGCACCGATTCTTAAGGCACGCTGTTTCACCAGTTATTGCTTTTGTCTCCCAGCAAGTCCCTGGTTCGTTTGGTTTTTCTATAGTTCACAAGCATAAAGTTGGCTAATATATAAAGTCTAAAGTAGAACAATGCTGCATTTTTGTATAAAAACCTTGAGAAAGGTTTGTATCCCAAGGGCTTAGGATAGACTACAGCATTTAATAAGTGCTTGTTGAATGAATGAATGGAAAATTTTAAAAAAAAAAGGGACAGGGGAAATTTTTACATTCACTCTGCTTATCCTCTTTGTTCAGTCCTTTTTTGTGGCCTACAACACTTCCTGCCTCAGGCATTTATTATTTGTGTGTCTATGGGCAAAGCCAGTCACTTGACCTCTCTCAGTCTCAGTTAACTTTTCTGTAAATGGCACCTACCTTACAGAGTTGTTGTGAGGATCCAATTAAAAAAAAACAACAACATGTAAAATGCCATGTAAGTGTATTATTATTATTAGTAGTATTAGTATTATTTTGAGACTGGAGGGTCATCTAAAAAAACTGGCCTAAACAATTTGCACTTTGTTTCTAGTTTTCAATTTTAAAAACTGACTGGTTTTAGGGGCTTTTATATGTTAGTTTTTAGTGATTTATACCACTAATCCTGTATACTATCAGTCAGACAGCACACTGATATTGTGGCCCTTAGGGTAGACCTTGCAAATTCATATATGTGTGTTTGAGTGTGTGTGTGTGTATGTGTGTGTGATATATGACTATATGATTGATTACCCATCCATATGTATACGTGAGTGCATATGTATACAGAAAACTCTTTTTTTGGCCTTCAAAGTAGATTGGAAATACTGAGGCGGTTTTGACACACCCGCAGTGCAGAACTACGTAAACCTTTATACTATACATGGCTTCCACTGAAGTGATGAGGGGTGGATTAAGGAGGGATCTGACAGCTCATGAGAAGAAACAATGCAAAAAAAAAAAAAATCTCTCCAGCTCTTAATGATATAACAAGAGCAATGTGTGCTGTGACTATTGAATCATAGGAACAAATATGTAAACATCCATATGTTAGAATATGTAAACAAATGGAGGCAAAGGTCTGGTGGAATTAAAAATTCTTAATAAGAAAGCCTGTTATTCTTCTTTGTGGCAGAGAACCACTATTTAGGGCCATCAAAACAGCTTCCAGGCTTGATTTACTTCCAAGTCAGACTGGTAATGCAAATGTCTGATTCGGAAGGCTCCAGGCTAGTTCTTTGTGGAGTGTGGGTTGATTTTTTTTTCCTTTTTTTTTTTTTAATCAGATGATTTTCAGGTGTTAGTTCTTCACACTCTTGTAGCAGGCTTTCACCTAACAATTTATGGCTCCATAGGGATCAGAAAAACCTTCAGTGAAGTGAAAACCAGTCACCCAACAGCCAGATCTTTTAAGAATGAATCAGCTCCTTGTTGACAGGAGTAAGCTGTGACACTGGACCATGTTGAGATAAGATTTCTGTTACTGGTGGTAGGGATATAATAGTCCTGGAGTCAGAAAGACTTATTTTTCTGAGTTCAAATTGAGCCTCTGACACTTACTAGTGATATGATCCTGGGCAAGTCACTGAACCCTGTTTGCCTCAGTTTCCTCATCTGTAAAATGAGCTGGAGAAGGAAATAGGAAACCATTCTAGTATCATTGCCAAGAAAACCGCAAATGGTGACGTGAAGAGTTAGACATGACTAAAAGGACTGAGCACCACCAACAACATTAATGATGGTCTTTTATAAACTTAATACTTTGCATGGTTTTGAAAAGCTATTGATGTAGTTTTCTTCAGCTACATACAAGTAGTTCATAGGATCTTGGCTGTAGAGCTGGAAGGGGGGCCTTGGAGATCATGAAGCTCAACTCTGTCATTTTATGATGAAAAAACTGGGACTGAAAAAGGTTAAGTGGCTTGTTCAAGGCCACCAAGCTCATAAGTGTCTAAGGGGGGAAGATGTGAGCTCAGATTTTCTTGACTCCCAAATTCTACATGCTATTCATTGTACCATCTAAGGAAGTAAGTAAGGGAGTTAGCCTGCTTAGGTCGCTTTCTTTTCCTCCAGACTTCTACCTTAATATAACTTGAAATGTCAAGAATATTTGGAACTTTTGGGGGAGGGAGAGAGAGAAAAAGAAAGAAAAAGACAGAGAGAGAGAGAGAGAGAGCAAAAGTCTCACAAGTACTTGTTCTAACAAGATTGTGTACTAGCAAGTATGCCAAAATCTGATAGATGCTAATAAGAAGATCTGAAAGGGGGGGTGGGGAGAGACCAGTTTAGTTCCTTTAAACTTTCCTGAAATGCCTGGGATTAAAGGAGACAAAGTCAAGAGTGCATAATACTTTGCTGACACAGAGGGAGTCTTTTCTTGTCAATAAATATAGAAATAGCATGTATGGACCTGATCTCTAATCCAATTACATTCAAAGAAGAAATCTAAACAAGATTTTCTAAATGTTCTTGAAAGCATGAGCTACCTCAACATGTCACTTCATTAAATGAAACTAAAGCTAACTGCAATTATATCCTGGTTGTAAAAAGAACAAATTAAATTATTATTATTGATAAAATTAAGTGAGGTGTCATTCTACCCTCACCAATAGCATTTTACTTTTGTCACTCTTTCACTCTTAAGTGGACAGAGCTGATAGATTTTGACCAAAACTGGCCCATTTGTAAGAAGGTAGATTAATCTGCACCATAAATTCAGTTCAAGGATGGAAATATATAAGGGGGGGGAGAGAACTTTTATGCTTTTTAGTGGATTTCACAGTAGTCTGGCCTAAAAAGTAGCACAGAAAGCCCTAACTGCAATGCTTATAAGGTGTAAAGTACATGCAACTCTTAGTCAAGAAATACTCAAATGGTCAGTTGACTATCAAGAGCCTGTTAAAGGTTGTGGAAAATGTCAGAGAAGACCAAGTCTTGCTGTGGTGAATTTCCAATTAAAAAAAAAACAAAAAACAAAAAACAAAGGATTTACAGCTAGTTGTAAAAGAGAAAGGCACCCCTAAGTGTAAAACCTTAGAGAAGTTTTTAAAAGTCTTAGAGATAAAATAGCATTAAAACTGATCTTGTCACAAGAGAGGACCATTTCTAGGATTAACTTCGGATGCTCTTTTCACTAATTGAACATATTTTCCAATATCTTTGTAAGGAAATCCTGCACAGTGGTAACCTGAATTTTTCCTGATTCCCCTACTAATGCTGGATAATATAGTAAAACAGCAAAGACTCTAGTACTGAATTATCTAGCCTGTCTTGGCCCAGAGAATTTGCTTCCCAGATTGTTATTTTTTTTTCCACTCAGGAAACCTGTCTCTGCCATCTGAACTGTTCTTTGGAATTCAGCACTGTTATTCTATTCGAAATCAGAATTTCTAGATATAAAATTGTTTGTTTACTTACTTACTCATTTAAATAATTTGAGAGAGCCTTCCAGGTAGAACTTCCATGCTAGTTCTGATTGAAATAAGAAAGACTGAGTGACCTGTCTATCAAATTACTTGGAATCTGTGCTCCCTTATGAAATCCTATGAAAAAAAAGAAAGAACCAGAGTATAACATGGAAAATACAGAAGAAAAAAAAAACTCTGATATCCCATATATGCTAATAAAAAGCATAGGTAAAAACAAATAACAATCCTTGTTTAGAGTCTTCATTGACCAGGTGGACTTCAGCAAGTCTCAGGTTTGGAGAATAGGATGGCTTTTTATTTCTTCAGGAAAGTTGAGAGGTGAGGCCTGCCTTACTCTGATTATAGATGGCATAGACAACTGCCTAGATGTTGTAATTTAAGAGGTACTGAGAGGGTGCTTTTTGTTTTTAATTTTTATTTTCAATTCCAAGTTTTCCCCTTTCTACCTCTTCCTCCATGCATTGAGAAGGCAAGAAATGCAATAATACAAAACATTATCACATTCCACCCCCCAAAAAAAAGGCAAGAAAAGTAAAGAAAGAAAAAAAAATTATGTTTCAGTATGCACTCAGGGTCCATTAGTTCTCTCTCTGGAGGTGGATAGATTTTTTCACTATGAGTCCTTTGGAGCTGTGATGTATTGATTAGAGTATGTGATTGTATTGATTAGAGTAGCTAAGTCTTTCACAGTTGGTTATTGTTATAGTATTGCTGTTACTACCTACAATGTTCTAGTTCTGCTCACTTCACTTTGCTTCAGTTCATATAAGTATTCTTAGGTTTTTCTGAAACCATCCTCTTCATCATTTTTTTTCAGTGTAATAGTATTCTATCACAACCATATACTACAACTTGTTCAGCCATTCCCTAATTAATGGTCATTTCCTCAATTTCTGCTTCTTTGCTACCATAAAAAAGAGCTGCTATAAATATTTTTGTACATATAGATCCTTTTCCTTTTATTTCTTTGGGGTACAAACCTAGTAGTGGTATTGTTGGGTCAAAGTTTTATAGTCCTTTGCACTTAATTCCAAACCATTCTCCAGAGTGGCTGGACTAGTCACAGCTCCACTGACAGTGTATGAGTATGACTATTTTTCCCTATCTCCTGAGAGGGTGCTTTTAAGAAACATTGCACCTGATACCCATGGATTTACCTGAAATTCCTATAGAATCACTCCTTATGAATTGTTGTGTTTGTCCTTTGTTCTTGAAGATGATGTGATTTGCAATTGACTTTGATTTGAGTGAGGGAGGACTGTGCAAGGTCACTAGCCTCACTTTCTCCTGGAGAGCCATCTGGGTCCAGTGGCCCGACAGCAATCAGGCCAACTGGAAATGGCCCAAGATGCAGTGGGAGACCCTGGCCCTTTTAAGCTAAGGTCTTTTCAGGTTCTCACTTTGAGTGAGGCAACACCCATTCAGTGAAGAATAGGCCTCTTTAAGAAGTGAGTCAAGGTCTAGGAAGGCAGTCATACATACATTCAGGAAAAGTAGCCATCCCCCACTATTTTAAAGAAAAATCAGAGTCCCAAGGAAACAAGATACAAGTTGTCAAATTTTGCTGGTGAAGAAGGAGAGGAAGAACAAGACAAAAACAGAGACCATCCAATTCTAACTTGATTGCATTAGGAGTTTGCAAGGGGAGGTCTCTGAAAGTAGGCGAGGCACTTAGGAGAGACCAGCTTTACAGCTCTGCTTCCAGAGCCCCTGCAGAGAGCATTGTAACTCCAGCAGCCTTTCAGAGGGGCAAAAGAGTGCATTCCACTGTATTGAGGTCTCCCAGCATGGTGTCTTGAACAACAGTAACAAGCATTAATCAGGCACCTGTACAAAGCACTGTGTTAGGTGCTGGGGATAGAGAGACAAAATGCAGCAACCCAATGGTAAAGGAAGGAATGAATCATAGGCTCTGGTTCCATGGCTCTCTCTATGTAACAACTGGAAGGCAAGCCATATTGACTTTTTCCTTAAGTCTTTGGCCTTCATAATTTAAAAGTTACCTGGGATTCATTCTGTCCCTAGGGCCTGCAGTTGGGGAGGAGATGGCTACGAACGGTTAATCACAGCTATTTTATACTTCAGTTTTCATCATGTTTTCATAATGGCAATGATAGACTATTTCATATTTTGACTTTTCATCCTCCTTTCAGTATCTCATGGGCTGATGAGAGTAAACATTATGTCCATTTTAATTTTGATTTCCTGGAGGGGAAATGCTCCCTGTTTTGTTTTAGAATTTATAACTAATTTAAACAATGGGAATTTTAAGCCACTAAGGAAAGTGTTTGTGAATAGACCACAGCTCCTCAAATCCTCGCTGGGAATCTGTCTACTTAAGATGAACAATAAACAGTCCCATATATTTGGGGAGAAAAGAGGAATTGAGAAGAGTGGCCAGTTTTTCTCACATTCCACACACCCTATCTGTGCCCACCATCACCAGCTTAACTCAAGGTTTTATTTCTTTTTGCTCAGACTATTGTGAGGTTTTCCAAAATGGATTCCTTGTGTTTTAATCTATCATACATACAGCCTCCAAAATAATCTTCCTAATCCACACATACCACCTCCTTATGCTTAGAATGTATTCCCAATCCTAATTCTTCCCATTTTCATTCTTCAGTGAAACTCGGCTCTGTGGCTTCTTCTTCCTAAAGTCGGTCTTGAACGCCCCTCTCACTCACCCTCCTTCAGGCTGTCTCTGAATCAGTCATTTCCTTACTTAAAAGTGTTCTGAGGAATTGTATATTCTTTTCCCCCACAAGAAATTACAGTGCCTTGCATATTAGCCTTGGATCTAATAAATCTTTGTTAAATGGAGCTTACTTTTATTTGATTAAGACAAATTCTGTAAGTTTTGGTGAAATTGGTTATACAAACTTTACCTTCTGATTTTCAGTCAAATGTTCTTTAAATTTTGTTTTTTGTTTTGCTAGCCTGGTAAGAACCTAGGAATCTTTTTTTTTTTTAAGTACACCTTTTCTCACCTGTAAGATAGGAGGGTCTTTACAAGGACAGATACTCCAAGGAACATGATGGATGGACAGGCAGTTAGATGGGTGATGACTGATGATCATAGTGATTATTTCTAATGCCTTTATCACCTTTAATGCTTATGCATTGCTCTCATCAGCATCTATAAATAAAAATTCTTGCCCTTGGGGATCTTATTTCCACATGTGGGAAAACATGGAGACAGTTGTGCAAAACCTATTTCATGAAACATTTTCTGAAAACTGGAGCTTCATGAATGACTTCCAGCACTTAGCATGGTGCCTGGCACATGATAGGCCAGGTGAAATCTGGATTCTGTCAAAGGACTACACTTGTGGATTCAGTTAAAGGGCTGGACTTGAGGGCCTAGAGGGCCACATGTGGCCTCGAGGCCACAGGTTCCCCACCCCTGTGATAGGCTCTTAATAAATGTCTATATATTGATTGCCTTTACTTGTACTTTTCCCTGGTGGTTCATGGTGATTTGTTGCAGAATGTGATGTAATTTCCAGAGCTGGCCCGTCAAAACTATCACCCCAAGATCTCTATGTTTAAGTTCCTGCCTAGTTTAAGTTAAACATGAGCTTCAAATGGTATATGACATTTCTTTCTTTTTCTCTCTATCACAAAAATATATCCCTGTGTACTATGGCAAAAGAAGGAAAAAGCATAGCCTTTTGTTGTTTGAGAATTTAATTAGCACTGTGACTTAATAAGATTTGCATCAATTACCACCTTCATTCAAACCCCCAATTTTCACTCTCTTTGTTTATATAGAAAGAGGTGTAATGGACTAGCACTCAGCCATTGCAGGCAGTTCAGAGTTGTCAGCACCTTAGAGAACAGTTTGCTCCTACAAGTTAATTGACTGTTTGAAGTGAGGACTTGGTTTAAACCTCTACCACGTGGCATTTTACATGAGAATGTGTGTTCCATGGTAACTTGGGAAAGACTTGACTGATTTTCATTAAACCGAGGATATTACTATCAGGCACAAAGAGATATTTTAAGTGTGATTTATGGTTCAACCTGTCATTTCTAAACCAAATGGAATTGGATAAAAGATTTCAAATGGGCATGTTGACAGTTTTTAACAGATTTCAGTAAAATTAAGTATAGGAGCAGAGTGAGAAGTGGAGATTGGCACAGAGTAAGCAGACACTTTGGGCACAACACAGTGATCACAGTGAGGGAGACTTTAAAATATTATCTTTACAAATATTGTATGGTAGGGTCATAAAATTATGTTTTCCATAGTGCCTATGTACTTATTTTATGCTAAGTCAGGTTCCATCTGTTAAAGCCAGGGATCAAACCTTTGGGCAGTACAGTAGGGGGATGGGAGGGCAAACCAAATTTTCAAATCTAGGGAGTAGGGAAACACAATGTTTAAACCTTGCCTAAAGCACAGAGCAGCCTTGTCGTGGCACTCTGAGGAAGTTATAGAAACATGAGCTTGCGTTGAATGAATTTTAGAGTCCACAGAAACCCGTAGTAATTATATTGTCTTTTTCATTAACACAAATTTACATATCTGACTGAAAGAGAAGGTCTTTCTCCTTAAAAAAAAAAAAGATTGCTAGGCTTTTACCAGAAAGTGAAATAAAACAAAACATGAACAACACTTGACAAGGAATCAAAAGTTATCTTTTTATATATTTGGCTTTATTTGATTATCAGCTTTCTTCTAGACAACAAATTATGCTTGGGTTAGGTAGAGCTATTTCTTATAGGTAAGATGTATGTATTTTCCTTTATTCATTCATTGATTTTTATCTACTGCATAGTGGGTAAAATGGCATCACAAGACGAAACTGGAAGGGATCTTGCCACCCCTCCCGACAAAAGACATGCAACTCATTCCTTTAAGGGAGGTAAGCAACATGGCATTAATATTATTAATATTAATACATGTACTTAGTGCTATGGGGTTTACAGAATGCATAGTGAAAGTAGAAGTAAGCTACTGAGAATCAGGAGATCTGGAAGAGATACTCTGGAACAGAAAGATGGAACCTGCAGCCTCAAGGCCACATGTGGTTTCCTGCTCTGGAGACTAATCAACACATAAAACTCTATGCACTATCCAGATAAGGGACAGATGTTGGGTAACAATAAGAAATGAAGTTGAAAAGATTGTTGGGGACTCAGATAATGGAGATTTCTACAAGCTACAGACAGGCTTTAAGCATTCAAATTTCAGTTCTAACACTTAATAGCTAGCCCCTACTAGGAAGATAGCCCCTAATAGGTTCAAAATCCCGATTTTTTTTTTAAGTTTAGGGAAGGTTGTCACCCACAGGTAGTTTGCCCTGATAGATTCTAGATATATTCAAAAGTGAGTTAAGATGACAAAGATCAGGGAACCTGCAGGCTCTGACTTCAATCTTAACCCCCTCCCAAGCTGCTCCGTACATTCCAGTCCATCACTGGGGATCTTGAGACAGAGAGGGCTGTGCCTTCATTTCTCACCACATTGCTCCTCAAGATCTATGGATCTGGGGAATTAGCTCAAGCCAGAGGCCTCTGAGTGTGATACGTTTGAGTCAATTCCCTCAGATCTAAACTTAGGAAAAGGCATTCGACTTGGAATTAGAATGATTCAGTCAATTAATAAACATTTATTAAGCACCTCTCAGTACCAGATACTGGGAGGCAGTAGGCAAAAAATAAAAATACAGCCACTAACATGCTGCAAGGGGAGGGAGAGAACATGCACACATAGAAGTATATTAAAAATATAATTACAAGGTAATTTTCCAGAAGAGGGATAGGGGAAAGGAATAGTTGCTTTGGGGGTCAGGAAAGAACTCCTATAGGAGGTAGCTTTTTGAAAGAGGCTAGGAATTCTAAGAGATGGAAGTGAGGAAGGAATACCTGTGGGTGTATGTACAGAGGTGGAGATGGAGATGAAAAGTCACATGGGAGGGACAGCAAGAAGGTCAGTTTTGTTGAACCATACAATGTATGTGAAGACGATTAAGACGAAGTAGCTTAAGATCAAGAAAAGAGAAGCATGTTGGGTGATTTAGGGGTGGCTGTGACTTCCCAAGTTCCTTTCCACCTCCTAGATTCTAGTCTCACACCTGCCCAGCATCGGTGAGTTGAGAGAGGAGTGGAATACGGCAGTAAATTCTTTCTAAAGAATTCCGAAGTCGACTTGACTGTCAACTTCTGTCAGGCTGATAAATTGTTACATGCATTCCTTTGGGTAAGTGCATTGCTGCCTGGTTCCTCATCTGCCAAGAAGTTGTTTTGCAAACCCAGAAATGTAGTTTTCTGTACTTAGACTGCAAATGGACAAACACCCCAGAAAAAAGGGTGCATTTTAGATACCTTCTAATGTAGATTTGTTGAGAAATGCAAACACATGTTAAAAAATAGAGGTTGGCAAATAGGCCACTAGTTTCTAATGTGCTTGAATATGTTAAAGCAAGAGTAATGAGAATTAAAAAGTAAATAGAGTGATATAAGGACCTTTATTAACCCCCCCCCACACACACACACAATTAATGCTATATTTTTGAAGAAGCTAATCATAGAACAGAACAGAAAGGGGTGTCAGAATCACTGATTATAGTAGCAGGAGTGTTGGTTTTGGAGTTAGAGAATCTGGCATCATTTTTTCACTCTGCTGCTTATTTATTGCCTTTGTGTCTCTGGGCTTCAGTTTTCTCCATCTATAAAATGAGGGGGTTGGATTACAAGGCCCCTTCCAGCTCTAAAGTGCTGATCCTATGACTCCCTTTGGAAGCTCATTTAAGTTTTTAAACCCATATTTAAATTCCTATAAAATAACTGAACCACCCATTTACTGAGCCAAGGCTGAAGACATGTTCTGCTCAAAAAGACTCCCTTCCAAAAGTTCTCTGAGCATTACCACCTGGGAACGTAGGGTTTTTGATAAACCGTGGATCAAAGCGATCAATTGCCTACGTCAATGAAGGACACATTTCATTCATTGCAGTGTAATTGTTTTCAGGTGGCACAGTGAATAGAGTGCCCAACCTGGAGTCACAAAGATCAGAGTTCAAAGCTGGCCTCATATACTTACTAGCTGGGGGACCCTGGGCAAGTCGCTTAACCCTGTTTGCCTCAAGTTCCTCATCTAGAAAATGAGCTGGAGAAGGAAATGACAAACCATTCCAGTATCTTTGCCAAGAAAACTCCAAATGCGGTCACAAAGAGTCAGACAGGACTAAAAAATGATTGAACAACAAAATGGGTTGAATTGGAAGAAGAAACTGAAACTAAAGGGGACCAACTCATTGGTTATTGTATAGCTTTTGAGTACGATACAATATGGAGATGAGTTGTATAGTAATCATGAAAACAGAGAGGAAGTGTTCAAATTTACAATGCCAAGGGGCATATATGGGGTTGGATTTGGGAAGTTAAAGTGAGAGGGCTTATGACCTGTCTAAAAAACTTACATTTATTAATTTTATTATTCACCACAACTTCCCCATTTAACAAATAGGAAAACAGACACTGAATGCATATGATGTAGAATCACAGAATTTTGTGTTAGAGAAACTTTAAAAGTCTTCTAGCTCCTTCTCAATGCAGGAATTCCCTTCTGTAACATCCCTGCCAGATGATTTGATCAAGGTCAATCAAGAACAATCCATCTATTCTTTGAACAAATACTGATGAAATGGTTTTTATGTCCTAGTTCTATTCTGTGAGCTTTGGACATATAACAAATAAGATGCATATCTTTTAGCCCAGTAGGGAAGATAAATTTTTTTTTTTGTTTTTTAAGTGGAAAGTGCCAATTTCATTTTTTATTTATTTTTTGCTTTTTAAATTAATTAATTTTGATTTATCAACAATCTCTTCCATATGCTTTTGAGTCTAAAATTTTTCTCCCCATCCCTCCCCACCACTGTCCCCAAGATGGCACACAATCTAATATAGGCTATACATATACATTGCTATTAAACATATTTTCACATTAGTGATGTTGTAAGTAAGAATTAGAACCAATAGGAGGAACCACCAGAGAAGAAGAAACAAAACTCAACAGAAGAAAAAAAATAGCAAGTAGTATGTTTCAATCTGCATTCAAACCCCATAGTTCTTTCCTCGGATGTGGATAGCATTTTCCATCATGAGGTCTTTGGAGATTTCTTAGATCCTTGTATTGCTGGGAAGGGTTAAGTTTATCAATATTAGTCATTGCACAACATGGCTATTATTGTGTACAACATTCTCTTAGTTCTGTTTATTTCACTCAGCATCAGACCATACAAGTCTTTCCAGGTTTTTCTGAAGTCAGCCTATTCATCATTTCTTGTATCACGATAGTATTCCATTACAGTCATATACCACAACTTGTTCAGCCATTCCCCAACTGATGGGTATCCTCTCAGTTTCCAATTCTTTGCCACCACAAAAAGAGCTGCTATAAATATCTTTGTACATGTGGGTCCTTTTCCCATTTGTATGATCTCTCTGGGATATAGCCCTAGAAGTGCTATTGCTGGGTCAAAGGGTATGCACATTTTTACAGCCCTTTGGGCATAGTTCCAAATTGCTCTCCAGAATGGTTGGATCATTTCACAACTCCACCAACAATGCATTAGTGTTTCAATTTTCCCACATCTTCTCCAACATTTGTCATTTTCTTGTTTTGTCATCTTGACCAATTTTCTTGTTTTGTCATCTTGACCAAGCTGATGGTGTGATGTGGTACCTCAGAGTTGTTTTGATTTGCATTTCTCTAATCAGTAGTGATTTAGAGCATTTTTTTATATGACTATAGATGGCTTTAATTTCAGGAAGATAAATTCTTTACACAAATATCCAAAATATTGGACAGAATATGAAAATGGAATAAGCGGTACAAAGTGCTATGGGAAGGAGGGAGAGATCATTTCTGGCTGATAAGCTTAGGATAATAAAGGTAGGCTTCCTAGAAGAAGTAGCAATTAAACTGGGTCTTGAAGGAATGAGTTGAGAGAGAGGAGAAATCAGGATCAGTTTAATTTTTTTTCAATATATTTATTTATTTTGTTAAATATTTCTCAATTATGTGTTACAAATTTAACATTCATATTTTTTATTTTGAGTTTCAAATTCTTTCCCTCGTTCCTTTCCCTCCTCCCTCCTTGAGAAGGCAAGCAATTTGATATCAATTATACATGTGAAGTCATGCAAAACATATTTTTATATTAGCCAGGTTGCAAAAGAAAACACAGACAAAAAAGGAGAAAAATGAAGAAAGTTTAAAAAGTATGCTTCAATCTGCTTTCAGAGTTCATCAGTTCTCCTTCTGGAGGTTGATAGCATTTTTCATCATGGATTCTTTGGAATTATTTCAGATTACTATCTTTATCAGAGTAGCTAAGTCTTTCCCAGTTGATCATCCTTACAAAATTGCTGTTAAAATGTTCTCCTCAGTTGGGATCCATTTCAATCAACCCCATGAACAATGAGTCAAGTCAAGTCACTTTGCGTTTATTAAGTGCCTACTGTGTGCAGGGCATTGTGCTAGGTGCTAGGAATAGAAAGAAAGGCAAAAGACAGTCATTGCCTTTCAGGAGTTCACTTTGTTAATAGAAGTCAGAAAGTGTCAGAATAGATTTTAGAAATCATATCCTGCAAGGGATCTTAATCTGGGGTCCATGAATTTGTAGGTAGATAGGTAGATAGATAGACAGATAGATAGATAGATAGATAGATAGATAGATAGATAGATAGATAGATAGATAACTTTCAATATAATTGGTTGCCTTTGTAATCCTATGCATCTTATTTTATGAATTTAAAAACATTCTTCTGAGAAAGGAACTGTATGCTTCACCAAATTTCCAAAGAGGTCCGTGAGACCAAACAAACAAACTAACAAACAAACAAAACCATTAAGAACCCCATACCCTATTACAACCCCTTTATTTTATTGGTGCATTATTGTGTGCATTACCCAGATGCTTTTATAACTCGAAATTGGAATTATGAGACAAAAAAATGCCCCGAAGTCTCACACCTCAAAGCAGTTTTCTATAGGACAGAAGACAACAGTATCATAATAACTGGCTGTGGTTTCACTATCCTTCTCCCCCCAAACCCCCCCATCCCCCACCACTAGCACTTTGCCTTTGCTATGTAAAATGTTTGATTTTGTTTTAATGAAGTGAAATTTCCAGACACAGCCCTCTTTGTTGGCAATCCTCTCAAATTCTTTGTAAACAAAGTCCTGGAGAGGACTAAGAAACCTCTTAGGCCACACTGTTGGTCATCGGCTGGTGATATGGCTCCAAGATAGGAGCTGCCCTCCCAATTCATTGTCTTATTCAAAAGAAATCACTGTCAGTTGCAACTGTAAATAAGATAGATGTCAAATGGAAACTGTTTAATACAGAAAGAAGATGGATTATTTATGCCCTTTGCAAATTCTGCATAGCACTGAACACTCAGAACAAAATATATAGGTGAAATTGAACCCGTATTGCCTTTCAGAGATCCCTAACTGCCTCTATATATCTCCTTCCTCTCTCAGCTGTGTTATTTCACTTTCTCTGCTCCTCCCCAACCTATTTACACATTATACTAAGATATTACCCCCTAGGGGTATTTGCATCTTAACCAGGGACTCTCCAAGATGAAAAACTTTAGACACCCAAAGCAATGAATCACTAATGGTGAAATTTAGGTGACTGACAGGTTGGGAGAGATATTTGGCATTGAGGAATCTTCCCAGCCTCCTCAGATTACAAGAGGCAGTCAGCCCTTGGGTAATGCTTTATGCCAAGCCTTCTGTGGGTACTTAATTAAAGAATTATATTGCCACCTCTTTATGATTCAAATGCTAGCTGTTTAAGATAAGAATAATCTTCAGCAAAGCAATCATTATACAACTTAGACAGTCAAACCTTACTGAAATTTTATCTTAGTGACAAATTGACCTACAGGTCATCAGAGGATATCAGTGTTTATTAAATTAAGTATTTAATAAAATTCTACCAGGGGCATCAAGCAATCCCAGAAGAATTATTTTTAGATTGTAAGGAGGCAAAATAAATAAATAGATAGAGAGAGAGAGAGAGAGAGAGAGATAGATAGATAGATAGATAAAAAACTAAAAACTTTTGCAGAAAAAAAAAAGATATGCATCATTTGGAAGTTTAGAAGTACCAAAGGCAATTTTACATTTTTAGGAGATTTTTAAGTACTTCAAAACAAGGACTTGATGCCAGAAATATACCTAGAAATTAGACAGTAACTTGCCACTGGCAAGCTCTGCTTAAACCTGTTACATATGCTCTCTGAAAGTAAAGCCAATGCCTTCATGTATTTCCCATCAGATAAACATGTATATAGGAATATCTTAAAAGCCAGTAAAAAGTTAGAAATAAGCTACTTGTGCCATCAGACTTCTACTGAAGTGAGTTCTCTGAGGACCAAGCCATGGTCAAATACAATTTCTTTTCCTTCAGTCCTACCAACATTTAAAAACTTTTTTCATTTCCTCCCTAGAGTAGATGTTTAATGGGAAGGAAGGATGAGACAAGCTGGAGTCAGAAAATTTGGTATAGGAATCTGTCATTGCTTAACCTTAGAAAATATTTGGTGAAAGTTAATAAACAAAGAAAAGATAACCTTATCAGGCAGATGGTATTTTTCTGGTTCTAGCAGTCATTCAGACTTTCTGCAGTAGTTTTAAAACATGGCCTTCACTGATAGGAGAGTTCATGCTTTTGTATAGTAATGTAGAATAAGTTGCCAATAATAATTTGCCAATAGTTGATTTTCTTTCCATCTAGCCCCATACTCTGAACAAGGGAAAATGTCCATGCCATTGAGACTTAGGTAGGTAGGTAGAAGTAGTACAAGCTGTTACTGAACTTGAATTCTTGGAGTCGAGGCAGAGAAGCATCCCAGCACTCACATTCATCTTGTTAAGTGCACCTAATTAAAGAATCCTGGCACCAAGTTGGTCGACATAAATATACCTAGTCTCCAAACAGAATAGGCAGAACAGTTTGACAAACATTTCACAAGGATATATTACCTCCACCTCCCTGCTAACTGGAGGCTCTTTTTTTTTTCTTTTCAAAAGGAGGCTGCAGCCTTGTCATCTTTTAGTGATAGCCTTGGCACTGTTTCAGGCAGTATGTCAAGAGAACCCTTCAGATCATCAAGATGTGGGGGGGAATCCAAATTTCAGAGAACTTAAAGGCTGCTTGTTCATAAGATCACTAAGCAGTCCTATGGGTTGCTATGTAGTACCCTGGTGCTTTGGAGAAAAACCTACAAGTATGATTAGAAGGGCACTTGCCAAATGTAACCCATTGTGAGTGGGACCCTCCAGAGCTCCCATCCTGCATTCGCTATAGTTTGTCATGTTTTAGTTCCTGGTAATTGTCTCCTCAATACCTACTGTTTGACAAATCTTTGGGGCACTTATAGAAGGGTTTTCGCAGACACTTTCTAAGCAATGACTCTCTGAGCCTCATTCCAGAGACAATATTTGGATTCTCTGGCTTATTAATGGTGGTGGAGAAGTGTTCTGTAAAATCCAAAAATAAATCTCATAATTTTTGTCTGTAGTAGAATGACTATGACTCATTATGATGATATAGGACACTTGACATTGTCTAAATGTGCTTATTATAATCCTAAGAATTTTAGAGTTAATACTGCTGGTGGTTTAGTAAAGTTCAGTGATATCCTCTGAGAAGTCAGGACTGGGAGGGAACTCTGAAAGTTTTGTAGGATACTTGGCATCAGCATTCTGCTTATTGACAAGCTAATATAATATGCGAAGTGATTGGTCTGTAGGTTAACAACATCAAAGGCAAATTGCTTCCTTGCTCTATCGTTAAATGCTGTCTCTTTGTGAAAGTAGTGTGATGGAGAAGTGGCTTTGGAGCTATGATCTGAATTCACTTCCTTTCTATGATACATACTGACTATGTGTCCCCTGCACAGATCATTTAATTTCTCAGTGCTCTAGGAAACTCTCTAAGACTGTAGATTACAGAGAAAATGTCTACCTGCATTTGTAGAGGGAGTTTACTCATCAGGACATTCCTTAGATGAATATAGTCCTGGATCCAGGCTTATCCCAATCAACAAGCACTTATTAAGCATTGGTTTTATGGCACACATTGTGGATACTAAGATAGAAATGAAGCATTGTTCCTGAACTCAAGCAACTCATTCTCTTTTCTTCCTTGCTGTTACAATTAAAAAAAAAAATGTGTGAAGCAGACTGGTACACAGACAAACACACGTATCTATCCATCTCTATCTATCTATATCTATATATCGTAGTCTAGATTTGTGATTTCATGAATGAAGTCCCATTGTGGGAATTTCTTTCACTGTGGAGATAGGCAATGGAACAATGAGCACTTGAATACCTTGCCTGTAGGCATATCGTTATTATGATTCAGAAGTAGGTCTGAACTCTAAAGCCAATCTTTTATCCAGGCTTCTTCCTCCCCTCTTCTTTTCCCCTTCTCCGTGTGTGTATATGCCTGTGTATATGTGTGCACATATACACATGCAAATATGTATATATGTGAACATACACATGTATATGTGTATTATAACACATACATATGCATATGTATATGCGTATATACATAAAGGTATGTATATATGTCTCAGCAAGTACTATATACATATATACAATTACATTAAAATGCTAATTGTTATTACCATGATGGTTTCTCAATATGAGAGTAAAATTGAGATAACATAAAATAAAAATACCTGTTTTGTCCAGAAATTTATGTTTTTGTTATTGTTCAGTAGTTTCAGTTATGATGGACTCTTCATGACCACATCTGGGGCTTTCTTGACAAAGATACTGGAGTGGTTTGTCATTTCCTTCTCCAGCTCATTTTACAGATGAGGAAACTGAGGCAAACAGGGTTAAGTGATTTTCCCAGGATCACACAGCTAGTAAGTCTCTGAGGCTGGATTTGAACTCAGGAAGATGAATCTTCATGACTACAGGTTGGGCACTCTATCTACTTCACCACCTAGCTTCCCTGGCCCTCCTAAGGACAATTATATATTATTAGTATACTAGAGCATTAACTTGAAAATCCTTCTGTATTAGTTTTTCCCATGTAAAAATTAATATGTTAGTATTGTATGTTGGGCATCATTCCATTAAGTTCTCATTTTTTTTTCTTTTGTGAGTAAGGCTGCTACTTTTCATTTTCTGGAAGCCTTGAAATGCAGTGTGTGATTGGTTGCTGGCAGTTCCACGTGAGTTGATGTGGTCCAGAAGTATGAACTCTCTGGATGACGTCGATTATCACTTCCCCATACCTAAATCCTGGCCAGTTGTAGAGTGGGAGAGATTGGTCTGGAGATCCACCTTTGAGTGCTATTGAAGTAGTGTAGGACTTATTTTTTTCCCCTCGCTTAATAGTATTTTATTTTTTCCAAGTGCATGTAAATATAGTTTTCAACATTCACTTTTATAAGATTTTGAGTTCTGAGTTTATTTTCTCCTTCCCTCCCCTCCTCCCTCCCCAAGAAGGCAAGCAATCTGATATAGGCCATACATGTACCATCATATTAAACATATTTCCACATTAGTCATGTTGCAGAACAGGATTTATTAACCTGGGGTCCACAGATCCCTTCAGGTTTCTGTGGATAGATTTCACAGGCTCTGTGGTCTTAGATGGGGAAAAAAGTTATTTCTTTATTTTCATTAACCTCTAACTAAAATTTTGAATTTCCTTCAATTATGAATGTTGGCAAGAAACCATCATGGTATTAGCAGTACCTGTGACTGTCAAAAGTAGAAATGGCATGTTTTCATATCACATTATAGATATTTTGAAATATCATTTACAGTCACTTCAAAATTATTGTAATTATTAGCCCCACTGCTAGATTGCAGGTGGTCACTGCCTTCCTGGCTACAGACTGTATTTTTTTTGTTTTCTTTCGTAATCCTATATATTTCATTTTATATATTTAAAAACATTATTCTGAGATAGAGTCCATAGGCTCTATCAGATTGCAAAGGGGTCCATGACTACAAAAAGTTAAGAGCTCCTGGTTTAGACATTAGACATACGCTAAGTGAATGCATTCTAGACACTGAAGGTTGAGTTTAATAACCTATTTAGCAAGCCAAGAGTGGTGGCACACACCTATCATCCCTGCTACTGGAGAAAGGCTGTGACTGGTGGATTGCTTGAGCAGGGCAATTCTGAGCTCTAGTTGGATAAACTGAATAGGGTGTCTATACTGTGTCTGGAATCAATATGGTAAGGGGTAAACTAGTCCAAGAGGGAAACAGGAGCAGCTCAAAGCTTCCACTGATCAGTGGAGGTAATAGTCCTTAAATGTCCCCTATACTTCCAGCCTGGACAATAGGAGGCTCCTATCCCTCCCCTCCTCCCCTCCCCCAATCCATTAAGCATGGTGCTTTGTATTTTTTTGCTATCAGAGTAAGAGGGTTGCGATCTGTAATTTTGTTCTTGTGGAGAAGTCCTTATGTGGAAGATCTCTCCAACAAAGTAGCTCCCATATAATTTACACTTAGAAAATCTCCCATGGACGCTGATAGTTTAAGTGATTTGCTTACAGGTCACCCAGCTACATACGTTAGGGTGAGGATTTGAACCAGGCCTTCCTGAATGCAAGGACAGCCTTAGATGTTTGGATTTTAAAGCATAACTGTTTGCTGAATTGAATCCAATTAATCACCAGTTTACTAAGTACCCCTAAGTAAACTGTAAACAGGTGGATTTTTTCTTTTAAAATCCCCTACCTTCCGTCTGATATTAATTTAAGTAATTTTAGCAGATTTCTTTTTTCTGATAAATGACATTTCAATATACACCCCCAGAATCATATTACCTCTTTATAAAGTTGTATGTCAATCGCCTCATCAGTAAACTGAGGCTGACAAAGGTGAGATAATTCAAACTTTGTCATGTACTTGGTAAGTGGCAGAGTCAGTATTAGACCAGCATTAGAATCACCATCTCCTAACCTTTCAAGATCAATGCTGCTTCTGCAACGACTGACTGCTTCTCCTCTCCTCTAGGGTACCCCCAGGGAAAAGCAGTCAGTGCTGTGTCTTAGTGTTAGAATTACTTTTAAAATATTTCTTAACATATAAGGCAGTATCAAGGTCCCAGGATTCTGAGATTCATTTGCATAAGATCTTTTCCTTAATGTGCCACTGACTGTTTATTTCCAGAGTCTAAAAAATTAAGTTCTATAATTGCTTCTACTCTAGTAGCCTAATTTGAGGGAGGAAGAAAAGGTATGCCACAAAAGTCATATGAGGCCTTTTCAACTGATGCTTTCTAAGTGAGAATAAAAAGTTCAATGAAACAGAATCTTCACCTTGGGAATTTGGGTTTATTTTCCTTGAATGGGTTTGCTCACCCACTGCTAATGTAGTCAGGTTTTCCTGCAGTTGATCAGTTTCTGGGAGGAAAGGATACATACACCCCCTTTCTTTTCCTTAGGATCAGCCTCTAAAAATGGTAAGAAAATAAGCTGCAATATGGCTTTGATACATTTTCTTTCTTTTTCCTCATTCTGTTATGTTTATGGTTATTCTATGAATGGCAGTGATAGTAAATACTTCAGCATTTCTATTTTTCTTTTAAAATCTGTTTGGTATAGGATCAGGTGGAAAAGGGGTGGGGAGAGACTAGGTGGAAAAGTTCAAAATTTTCTGTGTCTCATCAGAAGCCTATGTATTGATATGCAGTGCTCACATGTATGAATATATGTTTATGATATATGCATATATAAAGTACAAATGCTTGGAGGACATTCAAGGCATTGAGACTCCGAAATGGAGTAGATTCTCTTTGCTGTTTAAGGATCTTAGGGTTCCCTGGGAAGGTTTATCTAGGAAAGAAACCATTTATCCCAGAACATCCTTGCAGCATGGAGAGGTACTGGGAACAGTCGCTCCAAAAAACAAGCAAACTGGGGCGCCTAGAACCGAAGATCCAAGGTGGCACAGATCTCAAATATTGTTTGTGAAGCTTCTGAGCACTCTGAAGTAGCAGTACTAGAAAAGGAGAAATTATGGACTTTTTCTAGCTGGGGTGAAATGGAGTAGAGAAGGGAGAAGGGAGAAAGAAAGAGGAGGCAGGGGAGAAGGAGGAGAGAGGGAGAGGATGATGAACAAGGTAAGGAGAGAGAGATGGGGGGGGACAGAGAGAGGGAGTGAGACGACATAAGCAGACAGACAGAGAATTATCATCGGAGCACGCCGGGTGCCTTCCTGGAGCAGGTGCTTTTTTGTCTCGTGCCCTTTCCAGGCAGGAGTCATGCTAGTGCGCGTGTCTATGTGCCTGTGCGCGTGTTTCTGCTCGCGCCTGTCCGATTCAGCTTTGAGGTGGCAACTGGCAAAGGCTACTGTTGGTTCCACGCCGGGTTTTCCTCCTCGCCCCAACACACACACACACACACACACACACACACACACACACACACACACAGAGTCCCTTTCTGTCTTGGTTCAAAGGATGCCTAGGGAGGTTACAGACTCAGCTAGGATGCTCTGCTTGCAGCCACTGTTAGGATATGCCCCATAGAGACACTTTCTATTTGAGACTGAGACCCAAACAGAAAGGAACCCGGAGGACAGAAGAGGAATATCTTGCAATTCTGACTTCCCCCATCATTCCTTTCCTTTGGGTAGAGGGGTGATGTAGTACGAAGGCATGGGGCAGGGCTGGTAGGGTCAGCAGGAGAGGGGACGGGGCAGCTTTCAGGGAAAGCGGCAGCAGCTCAGGCAGCCGCAGCCGCTGCTGCAAGGAGGAGTTGAGAAAGAAAACAGGAAACGTGGTGGCCGCTTACACACGGCAGCAGCTGATTCATTTCTGCTTGAAAGTGCCTCCCTGAAGTCGCTAAGGCGGGCGGGGGGGGGGGTTTAGAGAGGAGGAGGAGGAGAAGGGAGGGGGGAGGGGGGATAGTTGGAGAGGAAAAGGGGAGGTATAGTCGGTCTCCAGTCTAGGGAAAATTGTCTGCATCGCCCAGACCTCTTTCAAGAGGAGGAGGAGGAGAGGGAGCAGAGATTAGTTATGGGTACAAAGACGCAAGTTTCTGAAAGACAGAGGACAAACAGCCCTAGCAGCAAAACGGCACCCGAGCACCTCCCATCCGGCCCCGTACTCTCAAATTGGGTTTAAATGACTGAGACTTGGTGTCCCCAACACCATCTAAAAGGCATTCAGAGAGAAACCCTGACCAGACCCAACCGAACTAAACCAACAAAATAAAAACTATTTGCTGGAGTTTCAAGCCCTCTCTGGACCTAAACTTGGAGGGTGCCAAGCTGGAGAGACTTTGGTGTTCCCTCCGAGAGGCTGTTTGCCTCCCCAGCAGAGCGTCTTCTCTTCCCCCGGTGCCTGGCTTAACAATATGAAGGAGCAGCACTCATGTGTGGGCACTGGGCATCCGAGCATGGCTGGGTATGGCAGGATGGCCCCTTTGGAGATGGCTGGTAGCCCCGTGAAGCGCTTCAGAACTGAGTACCCCTTTCCCTATCTCTTCACAGAGGAGGCTTACCAGAAACTGGCCAGCGAGACCCTGGAGGAGCTGGACTGGTGCCTGGACCAGCTAGAGACCCTGCAGACCAGGCATTCCGTCAGTGAAATGGCCTCAAACAAGGTAAGGGATAACCCTCTGGTTCTGCTAACCTTTGGGATCACGAAAAGTGGCTAGGATTCCTGCATCCTTTCCCCTCTCCATTATTCCTGTTCGTGTTCACACAGGTTAAAATGTTCCCTCCCACCCAGCCTTTTGCATCTGTGCGGGGCTAAAATGTGTGTGTCCTTTTAGGAGTAGTTCAACTCCCTTGGAGAGTTTCCTGAGATCACCCTCTCTTCTTTCCCCCCTTCCCCTTTCCCCCTTCAATCAGTCTGTTAAGTTAAATCATTTTGCAAAGGCTTTTTTGATATCGTTTAATTACATCATCCTCAGGTCTCATTGGATGGCCTGTTTTATTGTCTCTAAGTAACAGTTGCCTTCTGCTACTTGGGCCAAGGCCGTCATTTGGCCCATAAATATAAAGTTTGATATGTAAAGGGATTTTTGTCATTCTCTGTGACTATTGGTGCCTGAATTTCTTCTCTCCTTCTGCAAAACCTTTTTTGAGTCATTCATTGAATTAACTTAGACTGTCTTATTTTTCCAAGGAAAAAAATGGCAAATTCCTGAACAAACTGCTGAGAATGGTTGGCAGAAACTGGGGGGGGGGGGTAGTAGTAGGGGAATAGTCCACATTTATTTATTAGTGTACACAATGAGACAGAACCTTGGTCATAAGAACATATGGTCTGGCCATAAGGAATCAAGTAATCATCTTGGTACAAACAGAAATTTAGAAAGCTTTATCATAGCTTTTTCAGTTTCAGCACAAAATAAAATTTAATTTCTTGGATTATTTAGTAATAATGATGTCTTTGACTAGGTTTTTGGGCCACATGCAGTGGATGATTGTATGCCCTTAAAACCATGTTTGTTAATGGAGTTATGGTTGTGAAGTAACCCATTATAGGCAAGCTTATGACAGACTGGTAAGAAACCTAGGTTCACATTTTGGTCTTTGGTTGTAAGAGGCCAGAGTTGCTTTTATGTCCTGTCCTTTGTGAATATTTGGCTGAGGAAAAAGGCAAAGGAGGTATGCACATGTTGTCTGCAGATGGTTAAAGGATTCAGCCAATAAGCACTAGTCATTATTTGGAAATTTGATGTGTAAGTTCTTACTTTAAGGATTTAATAAAGCATAGTTACCCTGTAAAGAAGTTTCAACTAATTTTGACCTGGTTGTAAAGTAAGGAAATTTACTATTTCGGGGCAGCTAGGTTGCTCAGTGGATAGAGCACCGGCCCTGGATTCAGGAGGACCTGAGTTCAAATCCAGCCTCAGACACATAACACTTACTAGCTGTGTGACCCTAGGCAAGTCACTTAACCCCATTGCCTAACAAGAAAAAGGAAAAAGAAAAGAAAAGAAATTTGCTATTTCATTTTTTTATATCATAGTTTCTATGAACCCATGTAAGTATTCTCTTTTTCCCTCTCTCATCTTTTCTTTCATCCCCCCTCCACCTCCCCAATACTTTATTTATTACCATAACCTGGCAGCTACTTGATTTTTATCTTGTAACATTTTTTTCTTTGCTCGTAGCATATTGTTCTTCAGGTAATATTGCTACTCCATCAGTAAATTTAAGTGGTCTTTCTGGTATATTCTTTATACTCAGGTTTCCCTCAAATATGTATCTGCGTAGGACAGTGTTTTGAAAACCTTTAGTCTTTTAAACTTTGACCACCATTTCTAAATTCACCATCAAAATTAATCCATCCTTCCCATGACCATGGCATTATTTTCTATTCCTTGTCCAAATGATCAGGTTTAATTCCATGCAGCACCATTGAGGTTTTCCTGTTTTCATTTATTTGTCACCCCTTCTTTATGCTATGTCCTATAACAGAAAATCTAGGTCTTAAGGGTTATTAGGAGATATTTAGGGAATGCTCTAATGTTCCTCTTTCATTTTTCAAAATAGTCATTCATTTACTGTTTAAGCAAAAGGAAACTGATTGGACAGATGGCCCTTCATTGAAAATCCATAGCATTAATCCTGTGACTTTGTCAGGATGACGCTAATATGCATTTTAAAAGTCCTATCACTGCTAATACTGTAAATGTTGTAAGCTGTCATTTGATTTGGCAGTTGGTAGATGGAAAGGGAGGCTTGTTAGGTTTTATTTATTTGAAAATCTTTCACTCTTTTAAAGCCAACAGATAAAACAGGAGTAGCCCTTCAAATTAATGCCCAAGAAAAGTCACTGTTTTGGATTTGAAACTAGATTTGTTTTGTGGAAACTAGCCTCAGATAGAGTGGATAGGATGCTCTTATATAGTAAGTTAAGGTGTCTTGGGCCTTGAAATTGAGAGAACTTTGTCTTGTGAACAAAAGGTCAACTTTAAATAATTCTGGTTGGTCCATCTCTATTTTAAGTTTGATTTTATTTTATATATTGATTTTCTACTGTAGTCATCCCAAGCTAATGCTCCTGATTAAACTTGGCTTTTAAATTTCTTAAGTATTATGTATATGACTACAAAAAGCTCATTTGGTTTTATGTGGCTCTCTTAAAGGATGCTAATCCTTTCATTATGTGTATTGAAGTAAAAAATAAACATACTTGAAAAACTAGGGTACAAATAAAACATGTAACCCAAGAAGTAAATTGAGTTGGCACAACTTATATGAAAGTTAGCAAGAGCGATGCCTTACCTTAAACCTGAAATGAAAAATTTATACAGCATTTGAGTGCCAAATCAGCCTGTTTTGTTTGATGCTATCAAATATGAAAAGGTTTGAAACTATCTATTTCTTGTTTAGACAGCCTATTGCATATATCTTGTATGAATATATGTGTGTGTGTATATATATATATATATATATACATATATATATATTAAAGAATTTTTGTTTCCAGATTTTCTACATTTGTGTTTTTGGAAGGCATTAAATTTTCTTATATCTATTTCATGTGCTTTTGAGAGTTTTTATTTTCTCTTAATATATGAAAATATATAAGAAAAAAGAACCATTCCGATATTCCATATATATGGAACTACATATAAGAGCTATAATAAGAGCCTATTATGCTTGATTAATAAACAGTTTGGTTGGTAGTAGATCAAAAATATTAAATATGGAAATGGAGTTGTACTTTAGACTTGGGGAGGGGGAAGGGTTAATTATTTACAATAAAATACTTGTAAAATAGTTTTATTAAGAATAGTATCATTTGTGCCTAAAAAACATATTAAAGGAGAACCACACTAATTAGCAGTTTTTCATACTGTGATTTAGAAGCAATAATGAATTGTTTCTTAGCCTTATGTCAATAAAGGTAGTTAGGGCCTCAGATGCTTACTAGAGGTGTGACCCTGGACAAGTCACTTAACCATGATTACCTCACCAACACCCCCCCCAAATACATATATAAATAAACAAACAAATAAATAAATAAATGTAGTTAGAAAAATTGAGACAGGGAAGTTAACTGATTTCCTTCTCCTCTCCTAACTTGCATACCTTCTACCTCTCCCTAGTCCCACCCTCCCCTCAGCATTGGCTGTGTGGGCAAAACTACCAAAGCAAAACGGGGCAAAAGATTCCAGATCTAATTCCATTTGAACAATTACATACACCACATTTAAGCCTATAAACACATTTAATTTGCCAGAGATAATTTGTACAAATTTGCCTTCTGACCAAGCTTAGAAAAGCTGTTTTGAGTTCAGATGTAGATTAATAGGAGACCTGTGTTAACTAAGAAATATGGATTTTTTGCATATCTTGACTGCTGCTTTGAACTTTTGAATTTCATATTTTGAAACTGTAGAGTAATAAATGCCTAAATTTGTTATTGTTGTTCAATTGCGTCTGACTCTTCATGACCCTTTTGGGGTTTTCATGGCAAAGATACTGGACTGGTTTGCATTTCCTTCTCCAGCTCATTTTACAGATGAGGAAACTGAGGCAAAAAAGGTTAAGTGACTTTTCACAGGGTCACACAGCTAGTAAGTGTCTGAGCCTGGATTTGAACTCAGGTCTTCCTGACTCCAGGCCCGGTTCTCTATCGGCTTCACCACCTAGCTGCCCAAATGCTTAAATAATCTTGACATTTGTCATCTTTATTTGTGTAAAGTAGACACACTCATTGTCAAAATATTAAGTGGAATTTCAACAATGACCATGTCTATAGTTACACAAATTATTCCGAATTGATGTCGTAGTCTTTTTTTCTTAGTTGATAGTGCTCAAATAACCAGCAAAGAGAATTTTAGATTAATTCATTTTCCATCATTTTACCTTAAAGCTGAAATAGAGTCCTTGAATCTTGTGTAACCTTGGACAAGTCACCTAACTTCCCTGAGCCTCATTTTTCCCATCTATAAAATGAGAGAGTTGCCCTTGTTAACTTCCATGTCCTCTGGTCTAGGTCTGTAGTCCTCTGATCCTCAAGTTACTCCAGGATCTCAGGGGTCTCCAAGTGTGGCTCATTCATTGCACCAATGCAAACTGCAACCTTAGTAGGTCTTCGTGAGTTGCTATAGCTGGAAAGGATTTATGGCCTGGTAAGGATCCAGACTTGCAGTGATTTTTGCGTCTCTAGACTTAGCTAGGCCAGTTCTTGGAGTCTGTCATCAGCTTGTCCTTGACTCCTTTCCAGCTTGTTAGAACCTGCCAAAGCTTGTACTCGTCTATAGTCTTTGAGAAAGGAGAGTCACCTGCGTGCCACAAGAAAGCATCAGCGTAGATTTTTAGTAGAGAGTAAAGTGTCCTTTCTCTCCTCCCTTTGTTGCTTTTCTCCATCTGTCTGTGCAATTTCTTTTGCAATCTTGGATTTGGCTTGCTCTTTCAAACAAACATAATAGTGTTGTCCTTTCCTGTGTCAATGATTCATGATTTTGTTGGGGTGAGTACTCCCCGGACATTGCAACTCCTTGGTGCCCTATTTGTTTTCTTGAGTTGTTGTAGCTAGAAAAAAAATTCACTACCTGGTAATTGTCCGTCTTGCCTTAAGCCTCATATTAAATGTAGAGGTGAGTCTGGATTCTTGGAAGCAGGTACTAGAAAGATTATGATGAATCGTATATTAGAAGACCAGCTAATTCCCAAAAGAGTTATTTTCCTTTCCTATTAAAAATAAATTGAAGTGGATGGATGGAATTTTGTTCGGCGGAACTAAGTATGTATAAAGCATAGATGAATGTTCTTAGACCAATATAAACTTCACCCTCCAGTAACCTGGAACACACTTGGCTTGGGCCATCAAAGATATTTGTGATGGTGCACTACCTATTGATTATGAAAGTGAGGTCACTTGGAGTCCTGAAAAGCAGCAGGCTACCCTCATAATGAATTTTTTTCCTGGTCTCAATTCTGTTTTAGAGCAATTTATAGACTGAGTAAAGCCATAAACAAGTTTAGCATACTGCAAGTTAAAAGGTGGTTTTGAAGTTAGGATTTCAGACATCCTTTACAAAGAGACATGCACAAAACATTCCCTTTTGTTCCTGAGTTTCAGAGATATTAACCACTTAGAGGTAGCGTCGCAAATGTGGCTATACCTTATTTATAAAAGGGTTTTTTTTGGGGGGGGGGGGGTTTCTTTTCTTTTTTTTTTTTTTAAACAAACAATCCACCACTGTTTGTATTTCCAGTAGTTGATACTTCTAGTTTTTCCCAGTGTATAGTTGCTATGTGCTCCCCCTGCCGTTTTGTAATAAGCATTGCATAGTATACATTAGAGCTTTCTTTCTGGAAAGGGATTATGAATAAGCTTTTTAGGGCAGGTTTGGGGATTCCCTACATGTGTCTACATCACAGTGAAATTTCAACTAGAATGGTTGTACTCTCTCCTCCCTCCCTCAGGAAATAATTATACTTCCCTGGCTGTAGGTTCTGGAGAGTGAATCAACCAATAAACTTGCCTAAAGAGAACATTTGTTTTTTTTTCTTCTTGAGAATGTGTACTAGTGATTCCCAGCCTTTTCAAGAGTAATATCCATTGTTTGATGAAAGGGTGTTGATACTTTTACTCAAGGTGATGTTTGATTATTTGCTTTAAAAACATAACAAATTGAAAGAATTACATTTTAATAAGGGCTTTTTTGTTTGTTTTAGAATTTAGTAATACTCTTTGGGATATCTGCAAACTACCCTGGATTGACATAACCAGGTCTAATAATCATTGTTTTTAAAAGCCTAAGAATGCTTTTATCTTTTCTTTCTTTTCTTCAAATTTAAATAAAAATGCCAATTATTAGACAGTGATTTACTATGGAAACAATATTGTATATCTGAATGTTAAAGCTCCTGATTTTTCTTTATTGAAACTGAAGAAAAAAGTCCTTCCATTGGCTGTATTGTCATGAACTTAGCTGCACCTTCAGGAGTTGGTAACCTTGAGCTTTCATATCACAGATTGTAATTGAAGTATTTAATTTCATGATTCAGAGAGCTGATTGAACATTATTAGGGAGATTGCATCCATTTTTGAATTAATAGTGTCTCTATACTTTAGTATAAACTTGGTAATCATAGGGAAATAGGACCCCCTTTGGACAGCAGTGCTTTTTTGGTTAAGAGCGGTATGCTTTGGTTAAGGACGATATGCCTTAGTTTAATAGCTATCTCCTTTTTTTATTACATTTTTCCAAAGTACAAGGCTAGGCCAAGATAAAATAGCATCCTTTCCTCTAATGTAGTGATGGATTAAATTAACCTGTTTCCAATTAGAGAAGAGGATGGATAATACTTTCATCCAATTTTAAAGGATTTAAATGTCAGTCCCTTCGATTTTAGCTATTACTTCAAATTAAATGATATGCTGGACATGATATGCTGAAGAAGGAATCTGTTAAAACCATAACTTTCAGCTCTATTATGCAACATACAGGATCTGAAAGCTACTTTTCATCAGCAAAGAGCTGTTGGTTGAATCTGCAGATCTCTGTGGCTTATGATACGAAGGCATTACTTATATAATAGCTGGCAGCGGCATCACAGTTGGCCAGTGGATGTGATCATTTAATTGACTCCTACTTATTCCCCAATCTTTCTAGGAAATACAGAGATGGTTGAGCCCTTTGTTTCAGAATTCATGCCAGTTTTGACAGAGAAGTTACAAATATAAAAAATGGGAGCTGCTTTCATTCTCCAGAAAAAAAAAGCATATCTTGGTCTTGTTTTTGGTAAGAAACAAAAATTTCTAATGCATTCAATATGAAATAAATTGAATTAGATTATTAGTTGGTATGCTAATTTCTTCCTCACTTCTCTCCCTGGCTACTTTGATGCTAGCCTTAAAAAATCATGCTGCTTTTCATTGTTGCTACTTTGGTTGTGGGATCCATGTTTTTAAGAGTAATGAGGGCTTTGCCAATGAGCCATTAATAATAGCAGTAGCTTCAGTCTAGTTTAGAGTTAGCAGGAACTATAAATGTCCACAGTCGTTTTTATCAAAAAGTCTATATGTTGTTTGATGCTGATTGCAATGCAAGAATAAGATTTTTCTTCTTCTGGAATAACAGTTTGTCAAAAGGAGAAAAAAAAGCAAATCTTTATTAAGGCAATAATTTAGGCTTTCTCGAGGTGATAAGCAGCAAAATTGTTCTTACTAAAAGATGTAGTTGGAAAGTTTTTATTTTTGCCACTCTGCATCTTTCTTTCTATGTCAACAGTGAATATGGCTAACTCTTCAGCAGAGAAAAAGCCTGTTCTCAAAAACTGAAATTTTCCTCACTCATCATAGTCAGCCAAAAGCCAGATGCCATTGGATATACTGGAAAAAAGACCTTAATTTGGAGGCAGAAGGACCTTGGTTCAAAACCCAACTTTTTTTTCCCATTTCAGCTCTCTAGATTTCAATTTCCTCATCTATAAAATGAGGGAATTGGACTGAGTGAGCTTTGAGGTTCTTTCCAACTCTAAATCAGTGAAATTCTGTGAAATTAGTGGGAAAATGAACAGTCATTAGATCATTTGATGAATTTATTAGTCCTCTAGGTGTTTTTTGGAGGTAATATTGTAGCTTACATTTTGTCACAAGGACACAAAAATCAAGGAATTGTGCCATAATTTTCATTTATGATTGTTGGTTTCTGTCAGATTATTTGGAAGAATTGATAATGGTCTGGGTTCTAAAGTGTACTAATATTTCACTTTCAAAATCATTATTATCCTCCAAAATGAGATACCAGTAATAGGAGGATGTGATTCTACAACCTAAAAATCATAGTCTGTTGGAACTAGAGAGGAACCTTAAGAGATCATCTGGACGTTTCTAGCTCTTGATCCCATCATCCTATTATCAGCAGCCAGATAGCACAGTGAATAGAGTGCTGGTCCTGAAGTCAGGAGGACCAGAGTTCAAATCCATCCTTAGATTACTAGTTGGGTGACCCTGGGCTAATCACTTAATGTCTATTTGCCTCAGTTTTCTCTACTGTAAAATGTGGATAATAATAGCACCTACTTCCCAGAGATGTTGTGAGGATGAAATGAGATCTTTGTAAAGTGCTTGGCACTTAATAAATACTTTTTCCCTTCTTTCTTTTCATCTGGTCCAAATCATTTATTTTACAGATGAAGAAACTGAGATCCAAAGGAGGAAAGTGACTTGTCTAATATAGTATGATGTAACATAGTGTGATGATGTCAGAAGTGGGATTATTCTAATTCCCAGTCCATTGCTTTTAAACTTTAGGGACTTACTTTAGTCTGTAGATAAACATTCAGTAGTAGACCTATTGGCTAGTTAGCTATGGTGTGGGTGACATGGGCACAGGCACATTTTGAACTTTAGTGAAAAACACAAGAAAAACTTTCATAATCTTATTGAACAAAAAAAATGCATTCTAGGGAAAAGTTAAGCCTGAGTGACATCATGAATGGACATAGGAAAATCCAGAGGAGGAACTGGTTTGGGGCAGGGAAACAGGTGAATTTTTTTTAAAGGTTAGTTTTGAATATAGGAGTTTGAGATACTGCAGAGCTGATATCCCAATAGAGTTGTATAATAGCTGGAAAAGAAAGTCTTGTGCTTGTAGGGAAGCAAGAAGAGACTCAAGGAATGAAGAGGTACATAGGATCTGCTAAGGAGATAGAATTCAAAGTTTGAAAAGGTAAGGAGTCCATTTAGGATAGTGGAATATAATGAAAACCAGTTGAGGAGAAAGTTTTAAGAATGAAATTAACACAATTACTATTGTCAGATATTACTGATATATCTTAGAGGATTGAAAAGAATCTTTAGATTTGGCAATTAAGAATTTATTGATAACCTAGAGAATAGTTTTAGTTGAATGGTAAAAGCAGAAGCCACATTTCAAGTAGTAGATCTTAGAGAATTAACTTGGCACTGAGAGATTAAATGATTGATTTGCTCAGAATCATGCAGCCAATATGCCGGAGGAGAAACTTGAATCCATGTTTTCCTTACTCAGCAGCTAGTTCTCTTTCCATTTAGGCCACCATTACTTTGCTATGTTGCCCCAGGCAACTCTCTACTTCTATAACTTGCAGAATAAGTACCCATATGCATTGATAGACAGAATTCCTCATTGGGAGATCCTTCACCAATGAAATCAAAGGTTTAATTAAAAAAATAGTGAGGTATGAAGAAGTAAAATCAGGGAATACAGATCCTTCTTGGAAGTTTAGTGGTGAAAAGAAAGAGAAATATGGACAGTATTTCAAGGAAGGTACTAGTGTTGATAGAAATGTAATTGGTTAAGGATGAAGGAAACAAATATAAATTTATAGAGGAAGAATACAGTAAAGAGAAAAAAATAAAGGAAGGTGTAAGACTTTTTAAAAGAATGATTGAGGGGGAGCACAACTTCAAACTTAGCCTTGACACTTTCTCAGAGATAGGGAGGAAGGAATAAGTTTTATTAAGATGCAAAGAAATATTAAAGTAGATAGCAGAGAAATTAAGGGAGCTACCAACAGAGGAGGAAGGGGAATTCTCTACTTAGATTGAAGAAGTAGGTGGAGGGGGAGGAGTGGTTAAGAGAGTAGAATAGGTTGTGCGATCTATTGTGGGAGAGCTAGCTTTCTATCAATGTGGAAACACTAGAAGCTTTCCCAATAAATGCAGAATTAAAGAAAGGAAGCCCCTTTCGTTATTGTTATTTGAAATAATCCTGGAAATGATATCAATAGTAATAAGAGAAGAGAAAGAAATTAAACATAAAGATAAGAGAAAACAAAACTACCCTGTTTGCTGAGGACATGATGATTTACTTAGAAAATCCTAGAGAATCAGCAAAGAAACTAATTTCAGACAGTTGCCATTAAACAGCTGTTTAGAAAAGAAACTTACAAAAAATAAATAGCATTTCTATTGAAGCAGTATTAATACCCACAAGGGAGTACTGGAAAGTAGAGTCCTGTTCACAGTGGCCATTATAGGAAATTTTTGTGTGGAGACTTCAAAAGATTAAAGAAAGATTATCAGTCCGATGCACATAATTAATTTCTGGATCCCATTCAATTTTCTATCACCCTATCTAGAGTTAAACCTTTTCTGAGATTTTCTAAAGAAGATGTGGTACCGTCTGCATGGCTTTCACTCCAGTAGAGTCAGCTGGTTCTTTCCATCTTCTCTGCAGCTACACTTTCATATGTATTGTCTTCCCCATTAGAATGTGAGCTCCTTGAGACCTTAATTTTTCTTTTCCCCCCCAATTAACAAACCTTTGTTTTCTCTCCTTTCCATCTTCACCCTATCATGGGAGAGGAGAGGAAAACCTAGTAACCAAGAAAAAATGGCCGTGTTAAAACACACAACCACATACTCCTCCCATATATATATATGTATGTATGTATTACATATATATGTATATGTATGCATGTTATGTATGTTTTACTCTGTATCTTGAGTGAGCCCATCACCTTCCTGTCAGGAGGTGGATGACATTCTTTATCATTGGTCTTCTGGATTTGTGCTTGGTCATTGCATTGATCAGGTATCTTAAGTCTTTCAAAGTTATCTTTTCATTGTTGTTATATTATAAGTTGTTCTCTTGGTTCTGTTCACTTCACTTTGCATCAAATCATATGTGTCTCCCCAAGCTTCTTGGAACGCATTCCCTTTGTCATTCTTCCAGTACTACAGTAATCCATTATATTAATGCCATATAGCATAATTTGTTCAACCATTTCCCAATTGATGGAAACTCCCTTCATTAGATTTTTGCCATTATAAAAGAGCTACTATAAATATTTTTGGCCTATGCATTTTACATATTTTACATTTTGGAAAATCCTTTTTCATCTTTTGGGGGTATTGGCCCTAGTATTAGTATCACTGTGTCAAAGGGTATACACTGTTTAGTAACTTTTGACACATAGTTCAAAATTGTTTTCCAGAATGGTTGGACCATTTTGCAGTTCTACCAAGAGTGCTTTAAATGTGCCTGTATTTTCACAGCTGCTCCAACATTTATAATTTTCCTTTTTTTGGTCTATTTTGCTAATCTAATGGCTGTGAGGGTTGCTTTAATGTGCATTTCTGTAATTATTAGTGATTTGGAGCATTGTTTCATGTAGTTATTGATGGATTGATTTTTTTCCTTGGAAAACTTTCTACTCATATTCTTTGACCACCTATCAATTGAAGAATACTCAGTATATTCTTATACATTTGAATCTGTTCATTATTTATCTTGGAAATGAGAGATTTTTCAGAGAAATTTGTATCAAATATGTTCTTTTCCCAGTTAACTCTTTCTTTTTTAAATTTTAACTCTATTAGTTTTCTTTCTGCAAAAACTTTTTAATAGTGTGTAATCAAAATTGTCCATTTTATCTTCATTATACATTGTCTACTTATTGACTGCTCTTCTATCCATAGATCGAAAATGTAATTTCTTCCTTGCTTCTCTAATTTGCTTATGATGTAACCAGACCTTGCTTTTTCATTTGTAACACCCCCCACAGCTTAGAACAGTGCTTTATACATCACACAGTAAGCACTTAAATTTTGTTTTTTTATTTATTCATTCATTTTTAATTTGCTGAAATGCCAAGATTATTTATAGTGATAGAGAGTGGTATTTAGTGCCACTACATTTATTTATTGTTTTATTTTGCTGTTGCATTTATATTAACAAACAGAATTTTTAGGGAATTTATTCCTCTATGTTCTTGGTGGCATTTCCCTTTATTTTTTGAGTAAAATTTTCTTCATATAAAGTCTCCATAGGTTCAATCAGCAAACATAATGTGCCTGCTATGTGACAGGTATTCTGCTGGGTACTATGGATATAAAAATAAAAATGAAATAGTCCCTGGCCTCAAGGAACTTGCCTTTTGTCAGGGGAATCAAACTATATGCATTGAAATCAAAACATATATGAGATAATTTAAGGGGGAAAGTGCCAGTACCTAGTGGAGATAATGAGAAGAGAATACATACTAGGCATGGGGAGAGCAGTGAGACATCTTGTGCATAATGCTTTTTGATGACTTAAGATTTCAGATTTTTTAAAATGTTTTAGTTTATGCATTATTGGTTATCTCATTAGTTTCAGGAGTTTTGGAAATATTAGTGTAGTAAAGCCTTTAAAATCTCATTTCTTTAATTCTGACAGATTAAATTTCATTCTGTAATATTCAACTTTAATGGAGAGAGGGTCAGTTCCCTTTGTCCCAGGTTGAACTTAGAAATACAGTGTGGCCAACTGACTTTTCCTTTCTTTTATTCTTTGAGACAATGATGGAGCTGATTTTAATAGTTTGTTTCTATCTTTATACCTGCACTAGCATCTAGACCTAAATAAGTGTTTGTTGAAATGGATTTATGTGAATTACATTTGAGAGATTTTTACAGTAGTGTTCTGGGTCCTATAACCTTTTCCATTTTCCTCTATTTCTGTGTTGAGGAAGAAATATGTTTTTTTAGGGGAGGTGGTAGAAGGGTACAGAATGAGAGTCCATTCAACAGAGAAGCTACACTTTTATATAATATACAAATCAAATTCTGGGAATAAGATGTCAATTTTAAAACTACTACTTTCCTAATTATGTCAATGACCAACTACTTTCAATATATACCCTGGAGTTGGTTAAGTTAATAAATTCTCAACTCAGTGCAGAATTGCCTTCCAAGTATTATAGTCCAGATCTGCTAAGACATAGAGGATCTTCCTTGGTTTACAAAGATCTTCATACCCTAGAATCTTGAATTTTTTTTATTATAATTTTATTTTATTTTTTGGTGAGGCATTTGGGGTTAAGTGACTTGCCTAGGGTCGCACAGCTAGTAACTAGTCAAGTGTCTGAGGCCCAGTTTGAACTCGGGTCCTCCTGAGTACAGGACCAGTGCTCTACCTACTGTGCCACCCTAGCTGCCTCCTATTATAATTTAAAAAAATTAAATACTGGCTTCTGGGAGGCTTTAATATGGCACATACTTGATAAGTATCTTTTGGGTCTCCCTTTTGTTAGATTAAGTAAGAAGTTTGTAAGAAAGAGGCAAGAAATAGACAGCTCATTCTGTGCCCATGGTGGTAAATAAAAATTATTTACAATCCCTTACACCTCTGCTTTTAAGATATATGTGTTACTGAGCTCAAATGAAAATTTGAGTGTATGTTATTAGTTCACTTTTTTACTGGATATTTACTCAAGCTAAAAATGACATAACAGGCATTCTCCCTAGGCCAGATCAAAGGAATGTTTTGTGCAGGGTCCTATGTTTGCCTTTCCAAACCTTCTATGCAGTTTTCTAAGTGGGCATACCCAGATTCCCAAGCATCCCAATTTTCTCCTCCATGTTGATCTCCAAAGTGGCTACAACTGACTTACTCTCATTGCTGTCCGATGGCTCATTCTGCTATTGCTGGCACCTTAATAGGAAGCACCTGCTGTTGTTTGTCCTTCATTCTCAAAGAGGACCATCACATCAGGGAGGTGATGCCATGACTTGCAAGTGAATTGGATTTAAATGAGGGAGGGCTGTGCAAAGTCACCAGCCTCACTTTCTCCTCCACAGCCATCTGGGTCCAGTGGCTATATATATATATATATATATATATATATATATGTATGTATGTATGTATGTGTGTATGTATGTATGTATGTATGTGTATGTATATGTGTGTGTATCAAGATTATATATGTATGTATGTGTGTATGTATGTATGTATATATCAAGATATAGATCAGGACAACTGGAGATGGCCCCAGATGCATTGGGAGACCTTGACCTTATTAAGCTAAGGTCTTTCCCAGGTCTCAGTTCGAATGAGTCAATGCTCATTCAGTGATTAAGGTTAAGTAAGAAATAGGTAAAGAATGTCCTCTTTTACCTAGTCAAAAAAAAAAAAATCAATCTGGGAAGGGAAGACCCTCAGGATTTCTGGCCAAAACAGAAACAATTGCTATTTACATTCACTCTGAGACATCAGGGCCCAAACCATGACCAAGTGTGGGGGTTGGGCTGGGACCTATTGTTGGTAAATCTATGAAAGCCAGAGTGATTTGGGTTTAAACATGGGCCTTAAGAAAAAAATTTAGGGAGCAGCTAGGTGGCGCAGTGAATAGAGCTCTGGTCTTAGAGTCAGGAGGACCTGAGTTCAAATGTGGCCTCAGACACATAACACTCAGTAGCTGTGTGACCCTGGGCAAGTCACTTAACCCCATAGCCTCATCAAAAAAAGAAAAAAAAAAAAGAAAAGAAATTTAGCCCATAAACCACAAGACATCTTGAGAGGTTTCAGCTATCAAAATTTATGTTCCTTTGAGAAGAGCACCCACAGGTAAGGATATGATACTCTCTGTGGACAGAGAGAGGAAGCAATAGGAAGCACCTAGACCTGTCCTAAATGGGTCAGATCTAGAGAGTGCAAAGTATGGCCTTAATAAGAATGTATACATACCAATCAAGTAGAGATGATGCTGCCATTTTGGAGTAAATGCAGGGTATTATATCTCTCCTAGAACCCTAAATGACTCTAGCTGTGCTTCCAGTGTATTTTCCATTTGTTTGGCAGCATTTTGGTAGAAACTTATTTTGCAAAACAAACAAAAAAACACTCCAGGTTATTTGCTCTTTGAGTGTATAGAGAAATCTTTATTTTCCTCCTACTTTGTCAGTACTTACCCACCCATTCATGCCCCTGACCTTTTTTTTTGTAGAAATGTCAGACTTTAAAATTTTCAATGGAAAATTTAGACAAGGTATTAACCTTTTTTTTCTTCTTCAGAAAAATTAGTCAAGTGATAAAATAGAATATTATCTTTAGAGTCCTATATATTGAATATTTCTTAGCAAGGTAATAATTTTTATTGCTTATATTTTTTAAAGCATGTTCACATTTTTGTGCAGGAAATTTTTGGATTGATGTATGGTTTTATATAATTTTTTAAAATTAATTTTTATTTTCTAGGGAAATATATTACTAGTATGAGATGTAATATGCAGCAAATAGTGTGATAAATATATGGCTTCACAAAGACCTAAGTTGAAATCTCACCATGATACTTACAGTTTTGTGATCAGGGGAGAATATTGCTTAGGACCTCTTGCTCCTCTCTAAGATGAGGAAATTATTCAGAGGGTTTCTAAGGTCCTATGTGAAATCCTATTAATCTAGTTAGATTCTAGGAACTTCAAAAATGGTGAAATACTGAAATCTTTATAGTTTTAAACAGAGGTCCCATTTAGCTATAATTCCTAGGTTAATTTCATCCTTAGTTACAAATAAACTTTTAGAGAGAAATGAATAAGATAGGGCATATTCCATGTGGGAGATAAAATGTGCAAAAAAGGAAAAACAAAAAGAGCAAAAACTCTACAAATCCCATTAAGTGGCATTTTAAAAATGGAGTTGGATTTGGAGAACATAGGTTATGACTCATACTTTATTTTAAAGATCCATGTATTAAGTGACATAAGTCAAGCATTTTGCTGAACACTGAGGATACAAATGCAAATAAACAGTCTTTTGTGTTTTATCCACAATAGATACTGAATCAGTTTTTGTTAATTGACTTTTGCTCCTCCTATTTTAATTTTTTCCCTAAAATCTGTTACCATTATAGTTTTTTATCTACTTTTTTGGGAAAATTAGATTGAAAATATTTAAACATTTTTGTTACCTATTTTGACTAAATATTTTTGGGCTTATTTTCCCAATACAATCTTTTATTTCTCCTTAAGTATTCCATGAATTCATTCAGCAAACATCTATCAAGCATTTCCTATGTATGATAGGTAGACAGACAGACAGCATATAAATAGAGTACATAAGTAATAAGTGACATACGTCAAGCATTTTGCTAAACACGGAGGATACAAACACAAACAAACAGTCTACCCTTACATTCTAATGGAGGAAAACACCATCTGAAGAGGGGCTAACAGTAGGAGCAGGGAAAAGATGGTACCCCCAATAGGAAAGTGAGGATGTGCAAAGTTACTGGCAAGGAGGTAAAGTTCAGAGGGTGATTACCAATAAAGAGATGTAAGCATGCCTGGGGTCCCTCATGAAATCTGCATGAGTGTGAGGCTTTCTACTATTCATAACTGGTGTGCACAAATTCCTGGTACTCTTTCACATTTCTTTTCAAGTTGACAAACATTTGTTAAGTGCCTACTATGTGTTCAGGGTATATGTTTGTAAAGATAAAAAGATTTGTCAAGGCATCCATCTGCTCAACTCTTTGGACTTTACTGTCTATAAAAATGCTAAGTTTTACACATAAACACATGCTAAGCAGATGCATGCAGAAGTGTACACAGAGTTTCTTTCTAGGTCTGAGGAAAGTTTTCAAGTTTATTTCCAACAGAGAGGAATCAGAGAAGCATCCCAGGCACTTTGTCAGCAAGGCAAGAAAATGAGGCATTATTAAGTTCGAGGTTTGGAGTATGAAGAGGGGAATGTTTAAAATGAGGCTAAAAAGGCAGGCACTTAGTGCTACAAGGGAACATGAAGTAATCTTGCCCAACCTTCTCATTTTATAGATCAAACTGAGACTCCAAAAGATAAATAATTTGTCCAAGTTCAAACAGCAGCTGAGCTAGGAATCAAACCCAGAGAGGGAAATGCCAGGTTGAGACTTAGTATATAGATAGCTAGGTTTGAAATAAAAAAATACCCGAGTTCAAATTCCACCTCTGAAATTTTCTAAGCTGTATAAAAGGCACTTAACCTTTGAGTCTCAGGCAACTTGCTAGAATTTATTGACTAAGTCAGTGACAGTTAGGTCTTCATTGGTGGAATCCCACACTGGGAAATTACTCATCTTTTGCATTTTTTCCTTTCAAAATTATATTTGAGAAGTCATTTACCACAGTTGGCATAAAGTTGTAGAAACAGAAGGAGAAAACCCTCTTTCTTTCAAATAATGTACGTAACAGTTTCTGTTATGGGAGCTGTTGTTTCAAAGAGTATTATGTTTATGTGTAAATCTTTAGGTTGGTATGACATATCAATATGTACAATGAAGAAGGAGATGGGAGAACTACCAGTGATCTCCCAGTATGCATTTTAAAAGTATAAAATAATTACTTCTTCTCTAAGGGGAGCATTGAACTTGCAAAGTAATAATGGTAATTTCAGCAAGATTCATTTCATCAAAGAGATTCTGTGCATATTAGTCCTGAATTTTGCAACACAAAGATTCATATTTTGATTTGCATTTGTCCATATGGCACACTGGATTTTGAGTTGACCCTGGGTAGGCTTGCCAGCAGTTTACCTGCCAGAGTAAACCACACAGTGTGGGAATAGTGGCAGGGACTGGACAGGCTTATGCTCCTGGGCAGGATACATACAGAGTGAAGGAAAGATGAGTACTGTTCTGAGGTGGAAAGGAGTAATTGCAGGAAGGAATTCATTTAGATTGAACAACTAAAAGGGATTGTTGAAGGTTAGTTATGGGATTGACTTTGGGGAATGAGGAAGAGCAAGTGGAAAGGTGTCAAAAGGAGGGAGGCAGCAGGTCTACCTTGAAGAGGCACTGCCTCAGGGACCTTAGAGAATAAAAATTCTACTCTATTTGGATATTTTGAGAGTAATGAATATGAGCATATTAGATTGTATTTTTGTCTAAACAACTGAGAAACTCATTCCATTGAGTATTGGATCTCCCATTCTTGTGATCCCACAGGATCTAGTTTCCAAGGCTACCTGTTGCCTGTCATCTTTGCTACCTTGGATTGAATTCAACAAACCTTTAAGTGTCTACTATGCTAGGTTCTGGGTCTAGAAAGGTGAGAGAAAGACAGACAGACAGAAATCATCCTTGGCCTTTAGGATCTTACATTTTACATGGCTCGCCCGTTGTTTCTCTGTTCACTAAACTACCCCATAGCTGTCAGTACACACAAATATAGGCATGTGCGTATGTGCACCTACAGGTGAAGTACTTTACAGTAAAAATGAAGGGCAGTCATAAAAGAAAAAAAAAGATTGGGTATCATCTTAGTGATTGAGGAAGTTGAGTTCAAGAATGAAACTCATTTTAAAGACTCTTTTTTAGCCTCCACTGACAGGGCTAGCTCCTTTCTGCCTCTCTTCTTCTCTCTTTCTCTTCCCTGCCCTGACCTGTTGCTTCTTTGATATTTTGCAGCCAGAAGTATGGGACCCTGCTAAAGTTTAAGAACATGGTCAGTTGTGATTCCTGATAGCATGTGCATTGTGGGTTAGTTTTGCCTGAGAGTGAGGCTCACTGCAGGCAATGGAGTTAGCTAAAGGGGCCAAATTGTATATTGGGTTATAAACGAGTTAACTACAGGGTAGAATTGGGTAGGATGGGAATGGAATTTGGAAGGCTTTATATGGGAGATTATAGAGACTAGACCTTTAGGATGGAGAAAATACACTGACTATTTAGTGGATAGTTTTCCTGTGGGATGGGAGGTTAAATGGGTTAGTAGGAAAGGGGAGTGGGACAGAGGAACAGATGACAGAGTAGGCATTACCTCCCTCCTCCCACAGTGTAATCCTATTTTGATGCTCCTGGATTATGGCACACTTTACATTTCATATACTAGGTATATATCCTTTCCAACCTGGAAGGGACTATTAATAAACTTAAAGGTTTGACTTATATGATGCCACAGGGATTATTGTTGTTGTTATTCAGTTGTGTCCAACTCTTCATGACACCATTTGGAGTTTTCTTGGCAAAGATACTGGGGTGGTTTGCCATTTCCTTCTCCAGCTCATTTTACAGATGAGGACACTGAGACAAACGGAGTTAAGTAACAGGATCACACAGCTAATAAAGTGTCTGAGGCTGGATTTTAACCCAGGAAAATGAGTCTTCCTGACTCTAGGCCCAGTGTTCTATTCACTTCACTATCTAGCTTCCCGCCATAGAAATAATCATGTGTATGTAGAGTCTGAAGCTACAAGCCTGGGTGAAACAGCTTGCATGTGCCTTTGAAATGCTAATGTCTAGGCATGATGATTTATGGGATTTCACTATCTTTCGTGTGCATGACTGAGTTTGTTTTAGTGTGAACTGGGTTACCTAGCATTCTGTGACTACATTTTCTTATTTACATTATCACTAACTACCTAATCATAATAGTCTTTAAAAAATGTATGTGAATATATCCAAGGAAAAAAACTTTTGTAAAAGGATTTGATGGCTTCACTTAAGTTTTTTTAATTTTTAAAAAATGTTTTAAAAATAAGTGAAATCCTTCTTGGAAAGGACCTTTGTTTCTGTTTTTTTTATTTTTCTTATGACAGAATATGTGACTACTGAGTGTCAAATGTCAATCATAGTTGCTTCTTGAGGACAGAGGAAACAAGAACCAAAAATAGACCCATCCCCTTTTACTCTCCCCAATTGCTGGATTGCTGAGAAGCAGGGAAATGAACTAGATGAACTTTGGATCCATCCCAGTTTTAGATTAGGCCATAGTGTCTCACAGTTGGCATATCGGCTGGGCAAAAGAAGAAACTCCCCAGGGTTGTAGTTTGTTTTAGGACTGAGGTGAGATGAGCCCCTGTGCTTTATTATTATTTAGTGCAATAAGCAGGATAATTTTTTGTCCACTTCAATAACATCAGAACAAACAGGCTCCTGGGGTTCTTGGGGTTGGTAGGCAGTTACCTTGAACTTTTAATTTTCCTGGGTGACTAAAATTCTGTGGTAGTTGGAATTCAATAAGATGCATTAGCAGGAAATAGGAATCTGAGGTCAATATTTCCCTTTAGAACAGATAAAATGCTTTGCTCAGGTGTATCCTGGCTGCCTTAATTGATGTGCTGCCTTTGTCCTGTTTGATCTTCTTTGGTGTTTTCAGCCTGCCGGAGATAGTGAAACTCAAGGCTTTTCAAGCCTTCCTATAAAGACAAGCACTTCCAGGCTTTTGTTTAGTGGAGCCATTATGGTAGCTAAATGGTGTGTCTCATAGAAAGGGCTCTGGGCTTGGAGTCAAGAAGACCTGATTTTGAATCCTGACTTAGGCACTGACTAGCTCTATGACCCTGAGTAAATAGCTAACCCAGGGGTGGGGAGCCTGTGGCTTTGAGGCCACATGTGGCCCTCTAGGTCCTCAAGTGATGCCCTTTGACTGAATCCAAACTTCACAAAACAATTCTGTGGATTTGGATTCAGTCAAAAGGCCACACTTGAGGACCTAGAGGGCTACATGTGGACTCAAGGCTGCAGGTTCCCTATCCCTGAACTAACCTCTTTGGGTTTCAGTTTTTAACATATATAAAGTGAGGGGGTGGTTGAACTTGATAACTTCTGTAACATATAAAAAGTTTTTCTTATATATTATATATTTATAAAAAGTAATTTCTGGGTAATTAATCATCTTATTAATTATGGCCAGTGAATAATTAATAAAAGAATGGTCATTTGGCCATCTCTCATAAACCAAGATCATGGCGGCTTCTTGATGCTTATATGCCCTTGGAAGAGTGGGTGTTCCTGACAGGCAACAATCAATTCTGATTGGTTAACAATTAATGAGGAGAATGAATATTATAATGAAAGGTGGGCCTATTCTAATGAGGGGCTGGGGGTGTGTGAGTTTATGTCACTCTTACTCCCACTCCTAGCCTTGGGCAATTGATTTATCACCACCACCACCCCCCCCCCCCCCCCCCCCCCCTCCAAGTAGAACACAATGAGCTTCCTCAGTTGGGTGGGGTCTGAACAAGATTGAGGAGAATGTTAAATCCAACCTCATTATCAGCCCTGTTCTTCAGAGGCTGATTTGATCTGCTAGAGAATGAGGAGATAGGAAGGGAAAAATTTCTGGATCTGCCCAGTATTAACAATTGGTCATTTAATAATCATTTCTGTCACCTCTAAGGTACCTAACAGCTCGAAATGAAGCAGTGGGATAGTATAGTAGGTAGCATGCCAGGGCCTGAAGCCAGGAAGACTCATCTTCATGAGTTCAAATCCAGCTTCAGACATGTCCTAGCTGTGCGACTCTGTGCAAGTCATTTAACCTTGTTTGCTTCAGTTTCCTCAACTATAAAATGAGCTGGAAAAGGAAATGGCGAACTAGTTCAGTTACCTTTGTCAAGAAAAGCCCTCATGGGATCACAAAGAGTCAGACAGGACTGAAAAACAATGGAACAATAATAATACCTCCCCAGGTTGTTGTGAGGATAAAATGAGAAATTACTTGTAAAGTGCTTTGCAAATCTTAAAGCACTGTATAAATGCTAGCTATTATTATTTAATCTATAATCCTGTATATATTGAGACAAAGTGACTAGCACTGTGCTGAATGCAGGTGGAGAGGGACAGTATTAAGAAGTACACACTTTGTGTCTGCTCAAAGAATTTACAGTCTGGGTGAGAAGACGATAAAATTAAGAGCTGAGAGGAGAAAGATGACCAAATCTTGGGTGGTCTGCTTTGGGACTTGACCTAAGTCTTGAAGAATGAGTAGGATTCAGATAAGTGGAGAGGAGATGGAGGAATACCCAAGGAATCCTGCAGTCATAGTAAGTAGCCAATCTGACCATATTCAACAGTGGGAGAAGTAAAGGAGGAATTTGTGGCAGATGAGTCTGGAAACAAGTTGAAGGTCCATATTCTGATCTGGTTAAAGTCAGGAAACTTGGATTTTGGTAGATGCTGAAGAATTATTGAAGGTTATGAGGCAAGAGCGATGTCAACATATCTTTTGGGAATGTTGATACGGTGTTAGATGTGTAGGATAGATAAGTGTTAAAAGAAAGCAAAGAGAAAGGTTGGGAGGCTGTTCATAGGAAGATATGTTTAGAGCTAGAGAGCTGGGCAGGATCTTTTGCAGACCATCTAGTCCAGTCTCCTCATTTTACAAATGCAGATGCTGAAGCCTAAAGAGTTAGTGACTTGTCCATTAGAGTGGTAGAGGGGTGATGTCATAAGCTAGAATGCTGCTGTCAATGAGAACAGATTGGGGAAGGAGTGGAAATTGTGGTTGGCTAAGATACTACAAAGAAAGAGCTGTAAGTGATGGGTCTTAGTGACCAATTAAATGGAGGTCAGGGAAAGGTGGGACAGGAATTTGGTAAAGAGATATGTGTGTGTGTGTGGCGGGGGGTGTATTCAGTTCAGTTGTTTTCAGTTGTGTCTGACTCTTCATGACCCTGTTTGGGGTTTTCTTGGCAAAGATACTGGAGTGGTTTGCCATTTCTTTCTCCAGTTCATGTTACAGATGAGGAAACTGAGGCAAATAGGGTTAAGTGACTTGCCCAGGGTCACACAGCTGGTAAGTGTCTGAAGCCAGATTTGAACTCAGAAAGAGGAGTCTTTCTGACTCTGGGCCCAGCACTCAATCTATTTAGCTAGCTGCAGTGCTACCTCGTTGCTTGGTCTCTCGATCTTTCTCCCTTCCACCCTCCCTTCTCTCCCCTCGTATATAGTATAATATATTATTATATATAATTAATGTTATATAACATATATAAATATATTATTTATTAATATTATATTTTTACATATAATGATTGCACAATTATATTATGGGGAGGATCTGGCATGAAAGCAGACCTGTTTTTGTTTTTTTTTTTTGGTTTGTTTGTTTTTAGTTGACTACACAGAGCTCAAGGCGGCCAGCAATAATGGCTGGATGCTTCTGTGATGAGCAAAATTGTGGGCTGAGACAGCTCTGAGATTCTTAACTTGGATGTCAGGTTGGGGGAGATCAGGATAGGGAAGGTAATGAATTGAACCTAAGACATACTGAATTTGAGATGCTAGCTGGGCATCCAAGAACTATCTTGCAGAAATTTTGGAGAATGAAGACTGGAGCTCAGAAGAGAGGTCAGGGCTAGGGCTAGGGACCCTGGTTTGGCTAGGTATTCACATTAAAGGCAGCATTTGAAAACTTGCAGGCTACTGGGATATTTGTTGGGGAAAAACTTTGCAGTATTTTAAGGTTATTTGGTGGGAAGGATGTGCTTAAGTTTCTAGCATGCCCCCCCAACCTGTTATTCATATATGTTCATCTTTTTTTAACTGGACTCAGCACAACACAGTCATTCAACTCAAGCTCAGCACCAATGACATGCATTCATTTTTAGCAAATCCACTGAATACAGTATCATAATATAGTAAAACAGTTCATAATAATAACCCTGAATCAATTAGAAACTTCTATATTATGTCCTGTACATTTTAAGAAAGTGGGGCTATTTTTAATGCATTTTTAGAAAGATCCTATCTAAATTGGTTAATGTTCTTTTTTAATTGTACTTGACTAATTTGGAAAACTTATTTATCCAGCACAATTTATTCTCAGAAAAAGTTACAGTGTTTTTAGTCTCTGTGGTATATTGTACTGTAACTTACAGTCTTAATCCATTTTCTGTGGCACTGAGTGGTTGTGTTCTGTTGGCTGCACAGTGTGTGTCAGAGGGAGGGATACTTAAATCAATGTCTTCCTGACTCCAAAACTGGCCTTCTATCTATTGCCTTACAACGCTGAAGGGAAAAAAAAAAGTGTATTTGAGTTGCATTTCTCTCTATGTCTTATTTTCATTTCAGTAGCTGTTGAAATAATTTCTTCACCTATTCCTAGGAATGTTATTAAAAACCACAGACCAGGGCCAATTTGGTGGCACAGTGGATAGAGCAGAGGCCCTGGAGTCAGGAGGACCTGAGTTCAAATACGGCCTCAGATCAAATGCTTGACACTTACTAGCTGTGTGACGCTGGGCAAGTCACTTAACCCCGATTGCCTAAAAAAAAAACCAAACAAAAAACAAAGAAAAAACACAGGCTGAAGCATTGGCCAACAGCATTTCAATTTCACATATACCTTTATGATCACATTTGCAGGCTATATGTGATTTTTATGAAAGAAAAAAAATTAACAAATGGAATGGATGAGCAGTGGTCTATAAACATTTATTGAGCAACCAGTGTATATAGAACAATATATTAGACATTGTGAGATTTCAGAGAAATAGAAGACTTTAAGTTCTTTCATTAGAGAAAATTAAAATTTGGAAAATCTCAGTTTGATGATATAGACAGAGTAATATTAAAAAAATATACGTGAATACAAATATCAGACCACTGCTAGCCTTAAGTTGCTGGAAGCACTTAACAATAGTGAAGCTTTTTCCTTTCTCATTCAATAAAAGTTTAGGTTAATGTACAATGGTACCTTTTGTCCCCCCCGATAGAAAAGTGTTTTTTTTAATATATAAGGATAATTATAGGGATAATTATTCATTTATTATTTATTTTGAAATATCATTCTCCCAACAAAAATTTATTAGCTTGGTGAATTTTTCTGAATGTCTCCATTGTCTCAATCAGATTTCATCTGCCTGTGGATTTGTCATCACTAGAGGGCAGTGCAAACAAAAAGATTTCATTTTAAAATCTTATTAGCATTAACATGAGAAAGTGCCTTTTATAAGATAAAAATTGGGTGTTGATTTATTCAACAGAATTCTTAATAGAAGTTTTTATTACGTAGCTATTGAGATAAGCTTTTGTTACTTTGCCAGTTGAAAACTAATTCTTGAATATGATAAACTAATGGTTATAAATACACATCTCTGAAAATGACAGGTTTCCTTGGATATGCTTTTTTTTTTCTTCATGAGAGCAGTGTTTTGTAATTATGTTATTTAAAAGCTGAGTGTTACTGTGGCCCATAATTCTCTCCTTTTTGAAACACACACCCACACCCGCCCACCCACCCACCCACACACGTGCACACACACACGCAAAATGGAAATTTAGCAAATTAAAATTGAGACTCATCACATTATTATATTTAGTGATCCATATGGTGGGCTATCTGAAAGTCTGATTTGCATATATATATATATACTTATTTTGCTTTTGGTCAATAACATCTTCAATACCATCTCGTAGCTTAGAGATGGGAGGTGTAAGATAACAAATCTAGATTATATATACTACAAACAAGAAATTTTTAGAGAGCGCAGCAAATACCTCTTGAACAAAATATCCTTTGCACTTTTCTCTCATAGGCCCCTTGTGTCCTAGATTGCTCCTGGCATTCTGGCACAGGCCCTCATTACCTTGTGTCTGGACTATTGCATTAGCTTTGCTGGTTGGTCTCTGGCTAGTTTCTCCCCACTTCAGTCCATCTTCCACTCACCTGCCAGAGTGATCTTCCTAAAACATAGGTGTGACCATCACCCCACCCCCAATAAATTCCAGGAGTTCCCTATTGCTTCCAGGATTAAATTATCAACCTTTTTCCCCCAGCCCTTCATGTACTTTACCATCAGGGGCCTCCTGGAGCAAGACATTCTGTGCCCTGATTTAGGGCACATTCACTGTCTGTCCCCTATCCCATGCTTGGAATGCTTTCCTTCCTTATCTCTTCTTACTGGCTTCTTTCAAGTCTCAGCTAAAATCTCATCTTTTACAAGAAGCCTATCCTGATCTCCCTTAAACCTAGTGACTTCCTTCTGATTACCTCCAATTCATCCTGTACATGGCTTGTTTGTACATAGTTGTTGCAAGTTGTCTCTCTCCTTTTGACTGTGAATTCCTTGAGAGCAGACAATTTTTTGCCTTTCTTTGTATCCCCAGTGCTTACCATAGTGCCTAATACATAGTAAACACCTAATAAATGTTTAGTGACTGACTGGCAGATTTTATACCAATAAGATTTCCAGATATTAGTGAATGAGTCACTTTCAAGCATATTTAGTATAAGAATTCCAATACAGCAAAAGAATATGGACTGTTCCTTAGAATTCATAATAATAAGTCACATCTTTGGAGTACTTTTAAGGTTTGCAAAACCATGTCCTTAAAGCAGTTTTTTTGAGATAGGGATCCAGAGATAATTCATATTTTGCAAAGGAGGAATCTGGAACTTGGTTAAGTGATTTATAATATTTTACCTATAGTTTGTAGGTCATCCATGAGGTATAGACAGAAGTAATGATTTGAAATCAGTATTACTAAATGAGTTGACATTTAAATCTACTTGTCAAAAGATCAGAGATACTTTGGAACTCAAAGACTGAAACTTTAATATTGGTTTGCTATGTGTAGATTTATATTTGCTGTTGGGTTTTTGTGGGGTTTTTTTGTTTTTGTTTTTGTTTTTGTCATAGGATCATAGATTCAAACAAAGCTGGAAAGGTTCTTAAAGACTATCTAGTCCAACCACATCATTTTAAAATTGAAGAAAGTGAAGACCAGGGAGATTAATGACACACAGATAATGACAAAGGCAGAATTTGAACCCAGGACCTCTCTTTCTAGTATTTCACCCTTCCTTTGTATTTAGGAATGAATAGCCTGCAGAGATCAGATGAAGGGAATTGTTGTTTTTGAATGACACCGCCATTCTTGTTCATGGATAATCATTTCCAGATCTATGGCTGTTCCTAGTGCATATTTTGTTGTTGTTCAGTCCTGCCCAACTCCTCATGATCCCATTTGGGTTTTCTTGGCTTTGCCCAGCTCATTTTACAGATGAGGAAACAGGGTTTGTGACTTGTCCAGGGTCACGCAGCCAGTAAGCATCTGAGGCTGAATTTGAACTCATGAAAATGTCTTCCTGACTCTAGGCCCAGCACTCTATCTGCTGTGCCACCTAGCTGCCCATAGTGCACGTTAGGCAATTAATAAATGTTTATTGTGAAATTAGTCAACTAAATTTCAGTTGGTCCTACCAGAAATCGTTAGAGGTAGGTAGGGGCTTTATTACAGATGCAAAAACAGATTGAAAGAAGTTAAGTGGTTTGCTTAAGGTCATATGACCAGGAAGTAAGTTCTGGAGTCAGGACTCAAACCCAAGTTTGCCCATGTCAAATATATGGCTTTTTCCAATACTTTAAGAAAGAACACCATGTGAACTGTTCTTTTTTGGGGCGGGGGGCAATTGGGGTTAAATAACTTGCCCAGGGTCACACAGCTAGTTGTGTCAAGTGTTTGGTCTGAGGCTGTATTTGAACTCAGGTTCTCCTGACTTCAGGGCCGGTGCTCTATCCACTGTGCCACTTAACTGCCCCAATGTAAACTATTCTTGACAGTAAGAATCCTTCCAATTTGGGGGCAGGGGGAATCTCCATAACTAGAATTCGATGACATCACTAACCATGCTTTTCCAGAAAAGGTAAAACTACTGAATTCTTAATTTTCACAGACCCTAATCCCTCATCCTCGAAACTCAGAGGATACTGTAGCTTTCTTTGTGTCCAGTTCGACACTGAAATACTATGTGAAGACATACTTGACGTCATACATTCTAAAACTAGCTTTTTATAGATTTAATTTTCAAACTTAATAAAGCTAAGCTTGTGATATCATTGGGAACTGACCCATCTTGGATGAAACAGGTTAATCATAGATATTTAAGGCATGTTTTCAAAAGGATACAGTAACATGTGATGTGACAGAAGGAACACAACCATCACTAATAATAATAGACATTTAAATGGTTGCATTGATTTGAGTAAAGCAACAGGTCTATATTTTCCGCAATAAACATAAATATTTAACAATCCCATGTATTTTAAATAAATATATTTCATCTGTGAGTGTTAGATGCCTTTTTAAAATGTATTAATCCATGGAAATTTTCTTTCATTCAACACATTTGTGAAGCACTTTCTACGTGCAGGAGACACTGTGCTATGTTCTAGGGATAAAAAGACAACAAGGTTACTTTTCTAGCTCTCAAGGAACCTAACATTCTATTGAGAGAAACATTTATTAAATAGTTATGCGAGGCTTTGCAGGAGCAAAGTACAACATGAAGTGAGAAAGCACATGGGATGTATCAAAGGAGGGATGATAAATAGTCCAATTTACTTACTTAAATCATAACCCACGTGGAGTGAGGTAGCTTGGGATAAGGTTGGAAAGGTAAGGGCAAGGCTAGCTATGTCAGGAGAAGGCTTTGAATGGCAGGCTAGGGAGTTTGAGCTTTAGTCATTAAAAAGTAGGGAGCCGTGGAGGAATTTTGAGTGGAAGAGTAACCTGATCAGATATGTGCATTAGGAAAGTCTGATAATGATATGAAAGTTAAATTGAAGGAGAAGAGAGGAGGGGCAGGAAAACCAACTGAGATTCTTAACAGTTGCTTTGTTTTTCAGCTGTAGTCTGTGAACTTGTCTTTTTAAATTTTTTGACGGCTATTTCATTATAATTGATTTTCTTTGTAATCCTATGCATTTTATTTTAGGCATTTAAAAATATTGTTCTTTGAAGGGGTCCCTAGACTTTACTAGACTACCAAGCCTTGACACCCACACCTAAGAGGCTGATAAGGTTAAGAACCCGTGATAGCTTCTCATTGTAGTGGGTGCAGGTCGGGGGGAAGGGAGAGATTTTGAAAATCAAAATTTTAAAAACAAATGTTAAAAATTATTTTTGTATATAACTGGGGGAAAATAAAATACTAAATAAAAAACTTTTTTAAAAAGAACCCCTGATAGGCATTCATATCTAAATTGATGAGGGTTCCTACCTTGACTTTCTCCTTCATCCAGTCTCTCTTGGTGGTAGTGGAAAGAGAGAAGGTTAGACATACTGCAAAAAACTGGTGGGTATTGAACTTTTAGCTTTCCTTTTCCCTGTCTCCCCCATTCAGTCAGTCAAAAAAGTAGCACCAAAGGGAAGGGAAGGGAGTAAGTGTTTATATAGCACTTAATACATGCCAGGAACTGTACTAAGCCTTTTTTCACAAATATTATCTCATTTAATCCTCACAACAACCTCACAAAGCAAGCAACATCCCCATTTTACAGCTGAGTAAACTGAGGCTCTGACTTGCTTAAGGTCACACAAGTAGCAAATGTCTCAGGCCAGATTGGAACTCAGGTCTCCCTAACTTCAGGCCCAGTACTCCATCCACTGTATCACCAGCTGCTTAAAACACCAAGGTTTTGAACATGACAGACATGGTGAAATGTGGTGCCAGGGACAGAAATAACAATGTCAAGAAGGAAGGTCATATTTGCTGTTATTGAAGGAGGACAAGTTCAGTTTCATGTACATTGAGCTTGCAGCACGAGCAAGGTAACCAGGTAGGGATGCCCTTAGTTCATGGAGATTTGTAGCTTGGGAGAAAGGTCAAGCATGGAGATACAGTTTCAGGAGTTTGCATAAAGGTGATACGTCAAATCATGCTGGCATCGGATGTCATGGTTAGGGTTGGGGGGAGGAGAAGAGGAGAGTGATGAGCAGAGAGTTTGGGGACAGAGCCCCTTTGGGGAACACTATCTCTAAAAGGTGAAGAAAAGGAACTGATAACGACAGAGAAGAGTGATTAGAAAGAAATGAGGAGAGCCAGGAGAGTATTGTCTCAGATGTCAAGTGGAGCAGAAAGGTCAAAATTGAGGATGGAGAAAAGCTTATTAAGATTGACAATAAAGTTGATGACCTTTGAGGGAATATTTTCAGCAGAGGCAGAAGGTTGTAAGAGTTTGCAAGGAATCAAGGAGTGTGAGTGCGTGACGAGGAAGTGTAAGAATGCTGCATTGCTATCAAACTTTTTAAAAAAGTAAATGAACTCTCTTTCAGGTCAACCTGATAAATTTAAAATATTTGGTCCATGCAGCAAGTTCATTCTCCACCTTCCTTTTTCCCTTTCTTTATACACATGATAAGAAATGTGTTCCTACCTTCTGCCCAGTCCCAAATTGTTTCTCACTCTAGAACAGGACAGAACAGGCCTCAAGGCTGCAGGTTCCCTGCCCCTGCTCTAGAATGAATTTAGTCAATAAGGATTTAGTAAGTGCTTACTACGTGCCTGGCACTGTGCTAAGAGCTGAAGATGCAAGAATGTCAGAAACAGTTTCTGCTTTTGGGTAACTCACATTCTAAAGGAAGGAGATACAGATACAATGTTCTGTCAACAGGAAATCACTTCACAAGATATACATGAAAAACTGGGTTTATTACAAGAGAAATGAACATGCATGTGGAACCAAATGTATCTGAGAAAGAGTTTACAATCCAAATGGAGGCCTGTGTGTTATGAGAATACAAAGAAGGGAGGAGAGTGGCTTAGCCAAATGGTTTGCCATTTGTTCTCTAGCTCATTTTACAGATGAGGAAACTGAGGCAAACAGGGTTAAGTGACTTGCCCAAGGTCACATAGCTAGTAGGAAATACAAGATACATACAGTGTAAATGGGAGATAATGCTGGAAAGGACCAGGAAGGACTTTTTGCAGAAGGTGAGGTTTGAGCTGAGAGTCCTGGAGGAAGCTGGAGAGGCCAGGGGGTGGAGATGAAGCCAGGAGACAAGGAGGGAAAGCATTCTAGGAACAAAGGACAGGCAGCAAAAAAGGCATGGAGCTGGGAGATTAGAACAGGAAGAAAAAAAATCTTTCCACATTTGCAGGTTATGCTTACTTAAAAAGATCTGTGATTTCATCATTGTGGGTATTCCTGCTACTAACAAAGATCAATTAACAAGTCAATTAACTCCAGTCAGTTAACAAGCATCTATTAAATGCCTGTGGATGCTCATTGAGGCTTAGTGGATGGAGAGTTGGCCTGGTAGCAAGGAAGACCTTGGTTCACACTCTGCCTCTGATCCATACCAACTGTGAGACCCTGGATAAGTCTTTTTAACCTCTCAGTGCCCTAGGAACTCCCTAAGTACTCTTAGGTTGCAGAGAAGATATGCACTTTAGTAGAGGAACTTTCCTTATCAGTGAATTGCCTGTATCACTGAAATCATAGGACAGTCCCTTATCCTCTGTGTGCTGGGCACTCTGCTAGGCACTTTGTTCAGTCATTTTAGTCATATATGACTCTTTGTGACCTCACTGGGGTTTCCTTGGCAAAGATACTGCAGTGGTTTGCCATTTCCTTCTCCAGCTCATTTTACAGATGAGGAAACTGAGGCAAATGGGGTTAAGTGACTTCCCCAGAGTCACGTAGCTAGTAGGTGTCTAAGGCCAGATTTGAACTCAGGTTTTCCTGACTCCAGGCCTGGTGTTCTATCCACTGAACCACTTACTTCCCCCACCTGCTAGCCATGAGGGATAAAAAAACCAGAAGTAAAAAGTCCATGTCCTGAAGAAACTTACATTCTGTCCAGAGAAATATTTATACATTAAATACATTCAAAAATCATTACTAGTTAGATAGTTTTGTGAGTTGCTGTGGCCAGAAAAAAAAAATCATCCCTTGCTGGCCTTTTTTTCTGATGATGAGGGTCCCTGAACCTAGTAGCCAGAAAGGTCCTCAGTTGACAGACACATACAAGTCACACACACAGTAGGTCCATATTTGAAGCCTTTCCAACTTGGTGTAGGACATTTCTGAGCTTGTGCTCTACTGATGTAGGCTTTGACAATCCAGGGTCACCTCTACCACATGATGAAGCATATGGTGTAGGGCTTCCGTGGAGGCTGAGGAAACTACTTCTATTAAAAGCCATAATTTAACCTTATCCAATTTCCACCTTGCATAAAAGGCACTGTTGCTTTCAGAATTTCAGTCTCCCAACTCCTGGCACTTAACAGAGTGCACAGTACCTAGCACATAGTAGTTGCTTAATGTTTATTCACTGACTCTATCCTGAATTCGAGCATACAAGATGTGTGCAGTTAGCCAGTGCTGAGTATAGATTATGGAATCTCGAGTGCACTGAAGTCCTCCATAACAGCTCCAAACAACTGCCATCTTGCCTTTCCCTGAAGATATCTACTGAAAGGGAAGCTGCTACCTCCCAGTGGGATCCCAGACAGCTCTAATCATTAGTATATCTTGCTTTATATCAAACCTAAATTTCTCATCTGTATTTTCCCTCCATTGCTTGGCAGTCAACTTTGAGGAGCCAGCTAGAACTAATCTAGTCACTCTTCTGTATGTTGTTTTTCAGTCCTTTTTGATTCTTCGAGATCTCATTTGGAATTTTCTTGGCAAAGATACTGGAGTGGTTTGCCATTTGTTCTCTAGCTCATTTTACAGCTGAGGAAACTGAGGCAAACAGGGTTAAGTGACTTGCCCAGGGTCACACAGCTAATAGGTGTCTGAGGCTGGATTTGAACTTTTAGGTCTTCCTGATCTCAGCACTCTATCCACTGCGCCATCTAGCTGGTCTCTTCTACGTGACATTCCTTTAACTATTTGAAGACAACTATTATGTGCCCACTACATCTTCTCTTCACTTGGATAAATACCCTTTGTTTTTTCCCCTATCCTCATATAACATGTTCTTGAGGGCCCTCAGCTCTTAGCACTTCAAACTCAATGTATTCTGCTTCATTTTAATCCTCTCCATCATCATCCAAATATTCTCTCTTCATGATTGAAATAGAGGATTTTTTTGTGTATAGCTATAATCTTTAAACAAACATGCTTTTACTAATGAGTTAGATTTTTGTAAATACCACGTTTATTTTTCCCTCTAAAATGTCAATGATTAAAGTAATTCAGTATGAAAATAGGAAGTATACTAATTCACTTAAATAATTCCGTGCTCTTATTAGCGTGGGTCCCCCAACTCTGACTGTAGCACCTCCATTCTTTTCATTCTGTGCTTATTCATATCCTTCCATGGGACCCACTAATCTTCACAAATGTTCATAAATTCTCTGTGCACCTAAGTGTGTACAGACAGCTAACATGTCATAGCTGATGATTTGTGGAAAGGGCTCAAAGCAACTTAGTGTTCTCTGTGTGTACATGTATGTATTTTGAGGCTAAATTTGATATTTTTATAGGTGTGGGACATGTGTTTGTTCATATCCTCTGAGTCAGGGGTGGGGAACCTGCAGCCTCGAGGCCACATGTGGCCCTCAGGGTCCTCAAGTGCAGTGCTTTGTGCTGGCCACAAGTGCAGCTACAGATTTGTTCTGTGAACTTTGGATTCAGTCAAAGGGCTGCACTTGAGGGCCTTGAGGGCCACATGTGGCCTCGAGGCTGCAGGTTCTCCGCCCCTGCTCATATTATCAGCCCTATGTGAAACCTGGGTTTAAAAAGTTTTTTGAAAAGGCAGTTGTTTGGAACTTGGAATATATATTTTTCCATATAAATGTTTTTTATTGGTGATTAGGTACCCAGACTAAGCTAAAAAGGCTGATTTAAGCCACCATGTAGCTTGATATTATTATGCATTTATTATTGAAAACCACTTCAAATTACAACACAAGTATTTACCAAAAGAGATAAAAATCACTGTCTCTTTGTAAATGAAAAGAAGAAGGAATTAGATAAGATAGATAAGGGTTGTTTGGTTTTTTGTGTTTTTTTTTTAAAAAGAGATTTTGAAGATTTCTAGAACATTAAGGATTGCAGAAGTTACTGGCTCTGGTCATTTATGATGTCTAATTTCACTTAAAAACTTCTAGCTTTCTTTTCTTTGATACAGATATATCACTAGTACTACTTTTAGACTTATCAACTATTATTATGGCCATTTTGGGTCTCAGAAATGGAATAAAAGGGAGGGTAACTTAGCAAAAGTTGGAATTAAAAGGTGAAGGAGGAGGGGAGTAAAAGGGTAAATGCGTGTGTGTGTGTGTGCGTGTGTGTGTGTGTGTGAGAAAGAAGTTGTCAAAGGTGAAATTAAGTGGGAGGAAGAAAAGTATAAGGAAAAATGTCAATTCTCCTTACTAGCCATTTGGTGGCTCAAGAAAGCTTGTTTACTAAGGAGCAGAGGTACTGCTGTAATCTCTAACTAGCCACTCATATATACATCTGTCACACAAGTCCTGGATTTCAAGATTCAGAGACACACTTAGTTGATCTAATAATTGTGGCGTTTATTCTGAGTATGTAGCTACTTTAGTGTACAAAGAATACTGAAGATGTAGAAGATTCCTATATACCTATATACATTGTGGCCCTCCTTATTGGTTCTAATTGGGAGGCATGAAGCAGGATACTGTCCCTGCCTAGAAATTTGTAAGCTAAGTCTAGGTGACCTAAGGAGATTAGGAACTGTGGGTTTCTATACCAAGGTCGATAAAAGCAGCCAGAGTAGCCCTTTACCTGTGTTCCATTTCAGGGTTTGTGAAACATAGGGACTTCTGAATATACCAATCATGTTTAGACCTAAGATTGGTAGCATTCCCTTGGTGTCAAAGGCTGTACTTAATGGATTCTTCAGTCACTAGCTGTTCCTGTTTTCATGTCTCCTCAAATAGAGGTTCATAGAGGAAAATATTCATGTTCACACAGTTAGCAAATGCTGGAATCATGTCTTGAACCCAGGTCTTCTGACTCCCAGGTTCAACACTTTTTTGACTACTGTCTTGAGTGCTGTCTTCACAAGATGTTCACAGATTGGGTATTTGTAACTTAGATAGTTCTGCTTTAGGTCATTCCTGTACCCTTGGTAGGCTGGGATGCAGGTAAACTAATGTTAGAGCAAATTAACTCTCTCATCCTAACAAACATAAATGAAGAACCAGATCTACTTTTACAGATTATGTAATCCACTCAACATGCAAAAGGAAAAAAAATATTATTCATATTATCTGAGCTATTCATTCTCTGTCATATTGATAATTGAGAACTGCCATTTCAAGGGAATGTTCTGTCATCCCCCAATTTTAGATTTGTCCTGCCCTCTATTGGAAATAAAAGCGAAGCAAAGGCTTTGTAACAAATATGCATAGGCAAGTAAAACAAATTCCCACATTGGCCACATCCAAAAATGTATGTTTCATTCTACATATTAAGCCTGTTACCTGAATTTAGCCTTAATTTTTTTTTGAAAGGACACAGGTTCAAAAATGAATCAGAAGATTTTTGTTTAGTTTTGAGGGCATTTAGCAAAACCAGGACCATTTCCTAAAGTGTGTGAATGGAAGCAAAGATTTCCAGGATGCCCTTGTTCTGTCTCCTGTTGCCTCAAAGCAGCTGGTGGTGACCTACCAGTAGAGATAGCTCTGAGCCTGGAGTTTCAAAACCAGCCTCAGACACTTAATAATTGTCTTCAGGCACTAAGCATAGTGCCTGCCACATAGTAGGCATTTAATAAAAATTTATTCCCTTCCCCTTGTCTGTTGCCACAAAGTTCTTTACTGAAAGTTCTTACTCTCTTACTTTTTTCTCACATTGCCCCATTTTTTTTTTTTTAACTCAGGGGCAGCAGAATTCCCTTATCATTTACTGCTTTGGGTAAGGAAAGAGGAGAAGTCAGTGGTATTAGGATGAGGCTAAGAGAGGAAGAAGAGATAAAGATGGAAAATAGAGTCAGTACCTATGATTGCAGCAATCCCAGGGCAAAAACGCTACTTCAAGTCTTGTTTCTCTTTGGATTATAACAAATGTAGTTAGGAAAAATTGAACAATTATTACACACATATGAGGTGTGACCATAAAGTCCTCTAATGAGAATGATTTTCCATTCTCTGGTTTATGGGAACTAGTCTCATTACTGTGGAGTCACCCTGTGTATTAAGTAATGGACTTTGGGGAGCCAACTTCAGTGTCAGGGAAATCTATTTATTTTGTGGTGGTGAACTTCCTCCCTTCCCACCATTAGAGTATTTGACTGCCATATATTAGAGGGACTTCATTTTTTTTGAGGTGAGGAAAGAAAATATGAAGATTTGTCAGCATCTCCTTCTGCAAACATTATTAGAAATCGTTCCTGATGAAGAATGAACTGTTCAGAACATTTCTAGGTATTTTAAGGACATTATTCATCCTGACAAGAGAGGGGGACCCCACTCATCTCTTTCTTTGGAAACCTCCCTGCTGCAGGGATGCCTGGATTATTACATGGCATTTACCAGAGAGAAGGAGAAAATACCCTTCCCCACCCCCAAGAGATTCATCCTTTGCCAGCCAATCAGAAAGTAGCATACATTGAATCTATATCCTTTACTCCTATATATTTTAGCATGGAATGGGATTGGCTCTTAGTTGAGGCTTTCTGGGAGGGATTTCTTGACACTGTTCACAGCTTTCCCTGCAGGTCCTTATTTGGTAGCTGTTGACAGAGCAAGTCTTCCCAGCAGCCAAGCATCTTGACATACATTATTCATTAAGCCCTGGTTCTCCGGGAAAGATGCAGACCCCTAGATCTTTAGCTATTTCTTCAACTCATGCAGCTTCTTTATTCACACTAGTTCTTGCATTTTATTCCACTTTGGAGTTTTACAAATGGCATTTATTCAACCGGAAGACTGCACAATGGGATTTTATGCCAGAATGTCTTATATGTACTTAATTACAAAAAAATTTTAACGATCCAACAAAGCACTCTGGTTTGTGGAGATTGAGAGTATTGAGTATTGTAAAGGAATAAGTATTTCAGAACTTAATAATAATATAAATAATCAATCAAAAATGCCTGAAGCAAACTATTTACTGTCAGTGTCTTGGGGCTACATAAAGGTAGGATTTTTTTTGTTTCAATTTTTTACTTTTTTATTGTTATTTGTGGGTGGTGTACATAACTTATGTGTGGTTATGTGATTTATCTGTAGAGAAGCTACAGAAAAGATAATGATTTTGAATTTTGACAATAATGTATATAATTTTGTGTACTAGTTGCTCTTTTTCTCTAAAAAAGAGATTTGACTAAGATATAAGCATTATACTGTCTAAGCTTCTAAGCAACCTGATTTGGCTACATATGCCATAAATTTAACTTGGTACATTAGCCATATGCAAAGAAGTATAGGATAAAGATAAAATGGAAAGAACAATTTATTACATTACTCTTAGTGGTTTCAAGTACAGTACATAGTTAAAGTAACTTTTTTTAAGGTGAGTTTTTTTTTCTGTGAAACATGATAGATTTCAGTTACTGTTTGTAATATTCAGTTTCCAAAATAAATCTTCGTTTGATGCCCTTACCCCAGAAAACTATTAGACCACCTTATTTGTGCTATTGAATGAATCCAGCCTTAAGCCTAAGTGCATTCACATACACACTGATGGGATATGAAATCAGTAGAACAGCATTATCAAGAACACTGATTCCTGTTTTTTCTTTGCTCTATTTTGACTTAAAGCCATATATATATACATATACATATATATGTATATATATATACACATACACATGCATATTTTTATGTGTATATATATATGTATGTATATATATTTTAAAATCTAGGTTATCTTGAAATTTTGTGGATAGATTGCTAAAATAAAAATCTGTTGCTATCTATCTTGCAACTGTAACTCCTGAAAATTTTAAAGCATTATAGCATTATTATTATGAGTTAGCCCAAATCATAGAAATAAATTGATATGCTAAATTAAATCTAACCATTTTCATGTCTAGTAGGTTTTCTTGACTCCTATATTATAGGATATAATAATGTCATGGTGATCAGGTCTCCATAAAGGAAGTCAGAGGTGGAACAACCCTCTTGAATCACTTTGCCATCTTTTCCTAGTAAAGCATTGCTATGGAAACTAATGTTCTTATATATTTGAATTAGTCACAGTTCATCTGTGGAAACTAAGGACAGTTTCTCTTTACCCTGGGCTCGTGGAACTAAAAAGGTTTCTCTCTCTCTCTCTCTCTCTCTCTCTCTCTCTCTCTCTCTCTCTCTCTCCCCCCCTTCCTCTTTTCCCCACTTTCCCCCCTCCCTTCCCCTTACCACCCCCCAGCCTCTATCTCTCTCTCATTGCTCTTTCAATGGAAGATTCCCCTTTGTGGTTAGATTTCCTAGAATACAAGGAGGACTTCCTTTGGCTTCTCTTGCCAAAGTAGATAACATTTGTTCCCCCCACCTCCACTCCCTCTTTCCCATACCCTTTAAATTTTGTTATCTTGTTTGCTTTTAAGATAGATGGAACTTCGGTTTGAATTTTTCAAGCCATCTCAAGGCCTTAACCTGTTTATATTTGATACATGCAAAACCGAAGAAATACAAGTTACAAAACCTATTTCCAAAAAACTTAAGTAAGGAAAGAATTTTCAAGTCATCACTTTCAAAAACTACCTCTAATGAAGAAAATACTCATTGGGTAGTTTATGTGTGCGTTGTTATTTCTGTCCATCAATTCTATAACTGATACTATTTTCAAAACTGTTTTTAAAAATAAAGAAAAAAGCCCTAGCTACTAAACTATGATATCTTCATTTAAAAATAACTGACGTGGCAGTTATTAACATAGTATTGTACGTTTGCACTTTTCTTATTTTCTTATTTGTACAATGTCACAATGTAGTCTACTCAGATGATCAAAAAAGAAATATGTCTCTAATGTTTGAATTGGATGTTCTTTGCTCGTATATCAAGAATACTATACAGTATGTACTGTATCAAGGTATTACTATGTAGCTACAGCTGTGGTCCAAAGATTCCAATCCAAGAATATTTTAGTGTCCCACAATTTCATTAAGATACATACATGTAACACATATAATTTGCATAGCTGTTTTCTTCTGTTAAAGTAAGTAATGAATTTTTGCTTCATGCAAAAAATGAGTTAGGTTTTCTGAGTTTAAGAAGCAGAATAATATGCCAATATGGGTGTGTTTTCACCTTACCTCATTCACTAGGTGCTGTGCAGCACTGAAATACTGATGCATGATAGGAGAACAAAGGACCTGAAAACATCTACTTCCAGATCGCCCATCTTTTCTTTGTTGCAGCTTTACTTCTCTGTGATGTCTTCAGCATAATTGAGAGCACAATAATCACGTTAAATCATAAACAGAAAATAGTTTGGGGAGAGGATAGTTTCCTAAAACAATAGCAAATACCCAATACATTTTATTGTTCCTTTGGTTACTTCTTTTGAGCAAATTTACCTAAATCTATTGGACCAGAATTGTAACCAGGTTTGATATGCCAAATTCATGAGAAAAAAAATCCCTGTTTTATTCACTTTTCTCAAGACACAAAGAGAAATTTAATCATGTGCTCGTGCTATTATTTAAATGAGGTATGAATATCCATCTGTGGTTAGAAATGTTTGCAGTAAGCTTTAGTGTACTGTCATATGGTACTGTCCCCAAAGTCTTAGTGCAGTTTTAAGCTTTAATAGATTAAAACTCTACTTTTAGTATATTGTTTTAGGATACCCTATATAATGGCTAGAAACAAGCAGAAGCTAGTTTTGTAGTATCTACTCTGATGGGAAATGCCTGCAGAAGTGAGCACAGAGGATGTTTTGTTTGGATAATTAGTTTAGTTTCTTCAGTCTAAAAATTTTATGCACACATTCCCATCAGAGTCAAAGTTATATGTTATTGGTTCATGGGAATCTGTCTTGTCTTGAAGAAGTAATTCTGTTTGTTTGTTTTTTCTGACTATTGAAACTTTTTGCTAGAAGGTCAATAACAATAATGTACAAATATATTCTGAATGAATATTGTTTCCATTGTAGTATTATAAGCCATGGTCTTGTTAAATTGACTATCATGTAGTCAAAGTGTTTTCTCTCCTTTTTTTTTTTTTTTGTATTTAGGACATAACCACAGCCAGCTTTTGGGGATCATGTCCACACGATGCAGAAACAATCAGCGAAAAAAAAAAATTTCATTATGTCAATGACTATTTTGAATATAGTGTCCTTTTCATTGTGTCCTATGAATACAGCATCCTGTTCATTCATGTGAACTGCATTTAAAAAAAATATTTTGTTATCATGTAATAGCCTCAAAATGCCTACCAAGCAAGTGTAAATTGCTAGGGGAAAAGCTAATTACATTTATAGTTACACCCAATTCTTTAACTTAGTCATCTTCATAAAAGTGATACATTTCTAAGTGTTTCTGCTTATGTAAATTTTGCTCTCAATAAAGTCATGGAGTACTTTCATGTATTTCAGATGGAATACTTGACTACATATGATATGTTGGCTAAAGGTCAGAAAGTGGTTTTGCAGAAAAGCTAGGCTTAAAAAAAAAGAAAGAAAAACTAGGCTTGCTTCCACTTAGGGACTGGACAGTATCATTTAATGACGTTGAAGGATAGGAAGAGGACCTGAAGGGAGGATTTGGGAGAATTGATGTGTCTATCTCCCATTCTTGGGTTGTCCTGTATCCCCTCAGGGATTCCTAGATCACTGTGGTGCTGCTTCTGTATTGGCATGGTATCTTGGCTTTAGCCCTCACCTTTTTCAGAACTACCTACAGATGTTAGTTTATAAAGATGAATGGAATGGGCTTAGCAGATTCAGTTCAGATGTTTGCTTCTGAGGATGCCATATAGGATTCCATTAAGAAAGTGAGTATATTTGAAATAAAGTGAGATGGTCAGGCTCTACAATTGAAAAAGCACCTTCCTCACAACAACATTGTGAGGTGCATAGCAATAAAAAGTGTTTTTATTCCCATTTTAAAGAGGAGAGAAAACTCAAGATTAAGTCATATTTCCTGGATCATATGGCTAGTATTAGAGTAAGAGCTTGAACTGGAGTTGGCCTGACTTCAGATCCTGTATACCAAACTACACTTCATTGAACTGAAGATTTTAATTTTCTTAGCATGAATTACAGGCACTAGAGAAGAGACCTCTATTTAAGGGTTATTTGAGGCTCTGTGGAAATGTTAAGGGATGATGGTATTATAGTAATGATCATGCCACTGCTATTTTTCTGTGGAACAGAATGTGGTCTCATTGAGCATATATTACTGATGCAAATATTGCACCAAATGCAAAAAAAAAACCACAAACTACAACTTAATCATTATATCTTCTAGTCTTAATAAAGTAGTCAATCAGGGGCAGAGAAGTTAAATCCTGTGCTTTCTATTTATCTAGGCAGTGTGGTGTGGTGAGTAGAGTGGTAAACTTGGAATCAGGAAGATTTAGGTTTGAATTCTTCCTTAGTAACTTACTATCTGTGTGACCTGGGACAAGTCACTGAACTTATCCCAGTTTCTTCATTTTTAAAATAAGGGCATTGCATTTGTCCTCCAAGGTTACTTCCAGTTTTAAATACATGATCCTGTGAATCTATTTGGAATATACTTATAAGTGTGCACATATCCACTGATTATAAACTATTTGAGATCAGGGACATTTTTATTTTTTGACTTTATATCCTCAGCACATAGCCCAGTACCTGACCCATGGTAGGTACTTAGTAATACTTTTTGAAGGATGGCTTATTGATTTTCCAGTGGAAAATAGGACATTGTGAAAGATGGGCAGAAATATCTAGACCCTGTTATAAATGACTTGATGAGCAGATTCCTTGAAGGCATCAGAAATTGGAAATCGTTCTTTTAAGAGGTTCAAAATCATGGTTAAAAATGTGTGGGCTCTTTTGAGAGACAACCCCTATAACATTTATTACCAGATGAGACTGTGGTAACAGCAATCATTTCTTTCATTTTTACTCAAGTGATATGGACTGAATTTTATTTTTAGCAGTTTACTATAGTACTTTGTGGTAATAGTAAAATTATTTTACTCCAATTTGGGGACAGGTACAGATCAAAAATGAAACCTATAAGTGATTTACCAAGGGAATTTATTGGAGTCAGGATGGTATGGTGAAGTGGTTCTCAAACTTTTTGGTTGTAGGACTCCGTGCCCCCTTTACATTCTTAAAAGTTATTTATGACTCCAAAGAACTTTTGTTTATGTGGATTATAGATATCAATACATTAGAAATCATAATATCTTAACATTATTATGAAAATAGTTTTGACTTTATAAAACCGCTGGAAGTATCTCTCAGACCCTCAGAGGTTCCCCAAGCCATACTTTGAGAACTGCTGGTTTAGTGGGTTGAACTGTGGACTTGGAGTAAGGAAGACCTGAGTTCAAATCCTCAAACAAACACTGGGTCAAATGCCTGTTCCAGTCATCTGACTTTTCTAACCTTTAGGGGTCTTCAGCTGTAAAATGGGTTTAATAGCTTCTTTTTCACTGAGGGATCAAATGAGATAACTTGCATATAGCTTTTTGTAAACTTTAAAGAATTCTCTTTGTTGTGCAGTTGAGTCTGACTCTTTGTGACCCTATTTGGCGTCTTCTTGGCAAAGATACTGGAGTGGTTTGCCATTTCCTTCTCCAGCTCATTTTACAGATGAGGAAACTGAGGCAATTGGGGTTAAGTGACTTGCCCAGGATCACACAGGTAGTAAGTGTCTGAGGCTGCGTTTGAATGCATAAAGATGAGTCTTCCTGATTCTAAGCCCATTGCTCTATTTACTGCACCACCTAGGTGCCTGATTCAGTTGTCCAGTTTCATGACCCTATTTGGAGTTTTCCTGGCAGAGATACTAGAGGGGTTTGCCATTTCCTTCCCCAGCTCATTTTACAGATGAGGAACTGAGACAAACACAATCAAGTGACTCACCCAGGGTCACATAGCTAGTATGTGTCTGAGGCTGAATTTGAACACAGGCCCTCCAGACTCCAGGCCAGGTGCTCTATCCACTGTGTCATCTAGCTGCCCCAAAGAATTCTCTAAATGTTAGCTATTATTAATAGGAAGTTAGTTTCCTCCAGAATTAGAATTTAGTCTTTCAGTTATCCACACACCTCTTCTTATTCAGATGGAGTACAGAGGTATTTACAAAAAAACTAACTCAAAAATGAGAAGTCTTTTCCTTTATTCAGCAAATACTAGGGTAGCTACACTGTCTTTCATTTAAGTGAAATTAGGAGGAATATTGAGAGAAGCTAGTTTGGAGAAGAACAAGGAAGCCAATTCTGAACAGGTGTTAGACTGCAACAAGATGGCGGGCCCCATCAGAGCAGGGAACTGTGGAAGGCCTTTCTGGAGTAGGAGATTTCAGGGACCCTTCGCTTATTTCCTATGTGTTATTTCATGTCCTTTTTGGATAACCATACACTCTGGAATCAGTGAAATATATTAAAGAATGGCAAAGTGTAGAAATAACTCTGTGTGTGTGTGTGTGTGTGTGATATTTTTAGGTATTTGACTTACAGAAGAAGTGTGGTAAATTCCAGCAATGAACTTCTTTAATAAGTTATGAAATATTAACACTTCACCCATAGGGAACCTATACACTTGATAGAACCCTGGACCTAGAATCAAGAAAACCTGATTCCAAATCCAGCCTCAGAAACTTACTAGCAAGTCACTTGACCCCTGCCTCAGTTTCCTTATCTGTAAATTTTAATAATAGCATCTACCTCCCAGGGCTGTTATGTGCATCAGTTGAGATAATAGGTGTAAAATGCTTATAAGGCACAGTGCCTGGCCAATAGTAAGCACTTAATATGTTGGCTATTACTGTTGTTATCATCATCATCATCCCTATATCCCAGCTATTTGAGTATTATGTTAGATTTATAGCAGTTTTTCAAGTGAAACATTAAGCTGTCTTTTACATGATTGAAACTAATACCTGTATGTTTTGAGATTTTATAACAATAATAAATCAAAAATCAATTATACTTGTTCTAAAAACTTTTTTGTACTTTTGGGAAACAGACCAAATTTTTTTCTTACGTTACTTGTACACAGTCTACTTAAGCTAACAATGAAAGTAAAGCGGGTGAACTGTCTTGTGTTTTGTATTTTTTTATCCAATCTTGCAATTTCATTGGTAAAGGAAAAGTAACATGCATACTCAGCTCTTACCAATGCAGCAACTCTTCTGGAACTTACTATTTTAGAGAAGAAATTCTTAACTTGGGTATCTGTGCGCTTGAATAGAGGAGAAAAAAAAATTTATTTCAACATAATTAGTTTTCTTCATAATCCTATGTACTTTAAATTTTATGCATTTCAAAACATTATCCTGAGAGAGGTCCGTGAGTTGCACCGTATTGCCAAAGGAGTCCGGGACAGACACAGAAAAGTTAAGAACCCCAGTCTTAAGTGCATCCTCAAGAGGCACTGATAGGTTCAATGATTTGCTTCTGGTCCTACAGTTAAGGAGTGTTAGAGAGAGGATTTGAACCCAGGACTTTCTGTTTGTTGACTCTAACCATTATGGCATGTTGCCTTCTCTTGTTTATATATGTTGATAAACACCTACATCTTTACTCATTTATATGAAATGCCTCAGTGTACCTGAATTTGACTTAAAATATGTATATATATTCTGTGGCATGTCTTTTATTTGTAGTGCTTTCCTACTTTAGTTTTTCATGTTTTTGAGAAACTTAGGCAACTTAAAAAAGCAAAATGCACATTGACCTAGAATTGGTTTGTTTTAGGCTTATAAGATTTGAAAGCTACCTGGATTCTTGGAGTTATTCTAGTCTAGAATCATTATTTTGCATATGAGGAAATTAAACCTCAACAAGGTACAATTCACTGGTCCAGAGGGTCGCAGCAACTCCGTGTCGGACCCAGGATGCCATCCTCATGGCATATATGTTGTTGCTTGATTTTTCTGTTTTTCTCTATCTTTAATATATGATTTTGTTTCTGTTTTTCAGTTTAAAAGAATGCTCAACCGGGAGCTCACCCACCTTTCAGAAATGAGCCGATCTGGAAACCAAGTCTCCGAATACATCTCAAACACATTTTTAGGTAAGACCAATAATATGGGACTCTCTGTTCATTTATGCTTTACAGTTTGGACTCACTTCCTTCAGACAATAACTGAGGAAACAGTTGCATTTATTTTCTTTCACCCTATTACCCTCTTGGCGTAAAGGAATGTAAAGAAGTCAGATCTTGTCCTTTTGCCTTCCATTGTGGGTTGTCTTCTCTTGAGTATGTGCACTTAATATAAAATAATAGCTGGCATTTATATTGTGCTTCAGGGTTTGCAAAGCATTTTCTACATATTATCTCATTTTATTTGATCTTCAAAACATCCCTCTGAGGCTGGTGTGATTATTATCTCCATTTTCTAGATAAGGAAACTGAGGCAGAGAGTGGTTAATTGACTTGCCCCTGGATCACCTAGCCAGCAAGTCATTAGAGGCAGATGCAAATTCCGGTCTTCTTGCCCCCAGGTCCATCTCCAGGTCCAACACTCTATGTACTTTACCACCTAGCTGTACTTTGGGTATACCTTAGAAATGCTCTAAAAATGAGGTAAAAATGCTTATAAGGGTATTGCTGGGTTTTCATCTAACTACATGTTGTATAGCTAACTATGAATTGAGAGACAATGTGGCATCATGGCTAGAGGGCTGACCAGGAAAACCTAGGCTTAAAGTCCTACCTTTAATACTGACTTCCTGAGCCTGAGCAAGGCATTTCTCAGTGCTCTAGTGTAGACATCTTTCTAAGACTGTAAGGTACAGAGAAGACTTGGGTCTGCTTTGGTAAGAGGGAGTTAGTTTCCTTACCTGCAAATTCCCTGTATCTGTAAAATCACAGACACAGGTCCTGTCCTTATTGCTAGTATAAATTAGCAATATATAATTAATTATATTTTTGTATGGGTAAATAACAGCATTGTAGTATTTAGAAATGTAAGAAATCATCTAGCCCAATCTTCTTATTTTACGTACAAAGAAATTGAGGCTAAGAGAGGTGAAGCCATATGGGTATGGTCAACATAATGCCCTCAACAAATAAACAGTGTCATTATATAAGAGAAGGAGCACAATCAGAGTAAGGTTTTAAATATTTATCAACCACTTGGTGAGGAAAAACAGTTTGTCATAGATCAGCCTTAACTAACTAAAGATATATTTCTAAAAATCCTTACTCACTCTGTTCATTCAGTAAATATCTAGGGCGAGAAAATTCCATCTGTCACAGAAAATATGTAGTACACATTTTAAGGTTCTTATTTTAATGAAATCTAATTTGAATAACAAAAGCCCACTGACACAGATTACTGGGAATGATTGGTACATTGAAATTTCCTGTCTGGAGATAGGAAAGTTGATAAACTAGACTGAGTCTCCATCTGAAAAGACCACTGCTATGAAAATATCTTCATCTAAGAATTCCTGACTTTGTATTAGTTAACAGGCTTGATTTTGAGAATAGTCTACCAAAATATAGTCTCTTTTCTATGAATAAAAAACAAAACAAAACAAAACACATGAAGTGCTATTATCCAGTCCAGAAAGAAAAAGATTGATCAGCAGTGTATAGATTTAGGTTAACATGGAAGTCAGCTTTAAAGGTAGCACCTTTACTCTGTCAGATTTAGGACCTTTGTAAAAGCATAAAATGAGATAGTCCTTGCATATGTTGGTCCTCCCTTTTAATAGAGGATTGTGGAATGACATGACGTGACAACATGCCATGGAAAAACTTGGTGAAAAGAAGACAAAAAGATTTTCATCTTTATAGTTGCATCATCTACTAGGAAAAGTAGAAATGGCTTTAGAAGCTGTTATTATTCAATACTTTGTTGAGCAATATGCCTTTCTGTGTTTATATACAGTTAAAATATTAGATGTTGAATCAGGAAACAGCTCTTATAATTTCAATTGTGTACTTCAGAAAAAATGTTGGCTCCAGTATGGAATATAAATCATACTTTCAAAGCCTACCATTAGGGCGGGGAAGGCATTTTCTTCATGTGCCTTATTTTCCCTATACAACTTCCTTCAGGAAGTTAAAAATGGAAATAGAAATGGAAAAATTAGTCCACAATCATTCATTCAACAAACATTTTTTGAGTATTTTGGCAGGTGTTGTGGAACATACAAAGATAACAATAATACCTGCCTTTTTTTTTTTTTTTGAGGCAATCAGGGTTAAGTGACTTGCCCAGGGTCACACAGCTAGTATATGTCTAAGTGCAGATCTGAACTCAGGTCCTCCTGACTCCAGGTCAGTGCTCTATCCACTGTACCAGCTAGCTGCCCTTCCATTGAATTCTTAAAAGCACTTTTTTTTTGTAAATAACAATTAAAAAACTAATAACTCCTGAGATTGCTAGGAGCTAAGGCAATGATATATGTGAAATGATATTCTTCTCTTGCTTTTAAGAGTAGTGTACTTATCTGGGGCACTGTCTTTGAGGGAAGGGGTAATATATAATGCCAATGATTTTATTAACAGGATGACTCCCATCCTCCTTATCCAGAAAATCTTTTCTCATTGTTTTTTAAATTAGGAAATACCTTTGAATTCTCTAGCAGTGTTGGAAACCTTTGAAGCATGTACACTTTATGTAGATGAAATAAATCAGCTTAGAAGTCCCTCTTCCCTGATAGAAGGACATTTTGAGCTTGACTAGAGCCATCAACATCAAGATTTACATAACTTTAGCCATTATTAAAGTGCATTGGGTATGCCCCCTTTAAAAAAAAATCCAAAGGAAGGCACATAAGGAGTTCAAAAATGTAGCTTAAAACCTCAATGATAAGGGGCCTTTTTGGAGAGAATTCATGATCACTTCTAGTGAGTATTGGGTATTTTCATTTAGGAAATATAAAGCAACAGAAGCAAAATTGAATTCATCTAAAATGCAATTTCTGTTCCCATAGTGTGACGCTCTCCAGTTAACTGACTTCAAAGCCCACACTCTCCCTTTTTATGTTCAAGAATGTTCTACTGTTTGAAAGCACAAACTGTGAAAGAGTTTTTTTTTTCAAGTGGGAAGGGCATTTTCAAACTACTAATTGAATTTCAAATGGGGGTGAGGGTGGGGGAGGGGAGGGGAAGCCCAAGGCAATGATGAATGGAAAGGGAAGGCTCTCCCAGCAACTACTGTGTTCAACTCTGTTTACTCTTTCCTGTACCATTACTTTATTAATGACAGGAATAATCTGTATGGGTATCCCACCTAAAACATAAAATCCTTTCAATATGAATCACATGTAGAATATAGCTTAACAGCAGAATACAGTTTAGGATCCAGTTATCCTGATGTATGATTTGTCAATTTAAATCAAAATTAAAGTTCAGTCACTTGATGGAGTGAGCAGAATTAAAAAATAATCAAAAGATACAGCATCAGTTTTTTTTAAACCATTTACTTTGTCCAATTTTCCAATTATACTGAAGTTTGAAAGTATAATAAGTACAGTTAGACAAAATTATATCTAATAATGCATTATATTGTGCTTCATTAACACTAATTTACTCAGTTCCCACCTCATAGTCTTGCTTCTAAGACTTTTCTTTCTTCAAACAGTAACCTTTTTTTTTGACCAAGTGAGAAAATGTCTGCCTTTGGATTTTTGTACTTATCCTTAAAGCCCATCTCAGATACCACTTCCTCTGTGAAGTCTTTCTTGATAGTAAGACATCATCATCATCATCATCATCATCATCATCATCATCATAACAAATTTCTAGCCAATACGAAATCTTCCATTCAGAGGACTTTTTTTTTTTAGTATTTTTAGGCATTTATTAAAACTCTTTTTACTGATGTCTTCTTAAAATATCACCATAGTTTCCTCAGTATCCCTTCTCCTCTGTCCCCTAGAGAGCCATTCCATATAACAAATTGTAATTTTTAAAGACCAAAAAAAGGACAAAGTCAGCATAACTGATCAATATGCGTAAAGTTTGATAATATATAAAATATACAACAGTTGTAGATCCCTCACTACTACAAAAGAATGGGGTGTCTTCTCTTATCTCTCCTTTTGAGCCATCCTCATAATTTTACAACATTCATTTTGGATCTTTTCTTTTTTAAATGGCAGTCCTTTCCATTTATATATGTCATATCCCCCTTTTTGAGCTATAAACTCTATGAACTCAGGGACTGTTTGATCTGCCCTTTTTTCGTATAAACTTTTTTATCTCTATGTAGAACCCAACACGTGTTATGCTTTTCCCCACAAACCCTTTTCCCACTAGGTACATTATTAATATTTATTGTACTGAAGAATAAAAGCAACATAATTATCTACACTGACCGAATATGCAGGTTTTTATATTTAAAAAATAAATTTAGTTCACAAGTTTAAAATCTGGAAAAAGCCCAAGGAAGAAGCCCTGTGCTCCTACTACCCCCAACTCCTCCAAAAATATTAATTTTGTTATCAAGTATATTCAGGTTTTTATTTCCTGCCTTTTTTTTAAACAGTGAAATGATTATCATGATTCATGAACTTCTAATGAAATCAAATTTTATTTTCATGTTGTACATATCTAAGTGTATATATGTGTGTGTATATACATACGTGTGTACACACACACACTTCAAATATACTTGCTCACTTGATATCTGATACACTCAAAACTGGTACAGGAAGATGCAGTTTATGAGTTACTGTCTCTTGTTTATTGTTGTATCCTCTTTTGTATATTTGGTTACCGAGTATAGATTTAATGACAGATTTGCTTAATGTAATCCCCTAAATTAGAATTTCCTTGTTGGGTTTTGGGAAGCACTTAGTGGGACACGTTGTGTTCAGCTGGAAATTGTTTGTTGGATGAGAAAACACAAGGAGTTACTAATGAAAATGGAAATTCACTCCATGATATGCTTATTTTGTTTTAAAGACAAGCAACATGAAGTGGAGATTCCTTCTCCCACCCAGAAGGAGAAAGAGAAAAAGAAAAGGCCGATGTCCCAGATCAGTGGCGTCAAGAAATTGATGCATAGTTCCAGTTTAACAAATTCCAGTATCCCACGATTCGGAGTGAAAACTGATCAAGAAGATGGACTTGCCAAGGTAAGATCATGAAGTCCCTAGGTTACATGCCTCTTAGTGGTTTGTTGGTGGTGATGGTTGTTTTTGAGCACAATAATGAAATAATTTTGACATATATGCTCTCATGCAAGCATGAAAAAGGATTTGCAGATGCAAAATACATTGTTTTTGTTTTTATTTTTAGTGGATGCCATTGGCACATGCCTACATTAGATTATTTGACTTTCATGAAAAGAAAGCCTGTTGTATCTCAGGTTTGTAGGGAGAGTATTATAACATTTTGTTTTATCCATGAATAAGAAATATGTAACACACACATATGTTACATAAGTTACATAAAATTAAAAGTTCATGGTAGTTCTCTTTTTTTTTTTTACAGCAGGTTTGTAAAATGGGAAAGAACACTAAATTTATAGTCAGGAGAGGCTCAGCATCATCTACTTCAGATACTTATTATGTCATTGTGGACAATTCTCTTATCTTCTCTGAACCTCGGTTTCCTCCTCTGTAAAATGATGATAATACCTGTAGTACTCACAGGTGAGGGGATGAAATGAGATAATTCGTGTAAAGTGCTTTATGAGGCTTAAAGTGCCATCGTTTGTTGTTCAGTCCTGTCCGATTCTTCGTGACCCCATTTGGGGTTTTCTTGGCAGAAATACTGGAGTGGTTTGCCATTTCCTTCTCCAGCTCATTTCACACATGAGGAAACTGAGGGAGACAGGGTTAAGTGATTTGTCCAGGGTCACATAGCTATTAAATGCCTGAGGTCAGATTTGAACTCAGGTCTTCCTGACTCTAGGCCTAATGCTCTATCCACTGTGCCAGCTAGCTGCTCCCTTAAAGTGCTATACCAGCTTTTAATATTATTATTATTATTACAATAATAATAGTAAATAATTCTATTCCATTTTGCACACCTCTAATGGAGAGCTGCTTGTACTTTAGAGGAGTGGTCAGTGCTTCCACTGCTCCTTCTCCTCAGCCCACTGGCCTCCCTGCCTCTCACGCTCATCTCAGCCTTCAGTTTTATCTTTCAGGAAAAGCCAACTCTTTGAAAACTGGTGAGGGAGAGGGGAGGTAGGTGGTACAGTGGATAGAGCACTGACCCTGGAGTCAGGAGGACCGGAGTTCAAATCTGGCCTCGGCCACTTAACACTTACTAGCTGTGTGACCCTGGGCAAGTTACTTTACCCCATTGCCTAACACCCCCCCCCCAAAAAAAACCAAAAACAAAAACAAATTGGTGTGGGGTAGCAGTGTTTATTGAAAGTCTACTTTTCTAACCTTTGTTTTCAAATATTCCTCTTTCTCTAACCCTAGGAATTAGAAGATGTGAACAAATGGGGTCTTCATGTTTTCAAAATAGCAGAATTTTCTGGGAATCGACCTCTGACAGTTATCATGCACACCATTTTTCAGGTATGGCAGCTAGAGAACTAGAACAACTTTGTATTCTCAGGGCTGTCTGTTCAGGGTTTAAATTGTATATCCTCCCTGAGCTATTCCTTGATTTTCCATTTGTGGGGGTATTTATTCACTTGCTGTCTCTTCATGACAGGAAATAAATAGAGGAACGGAGGATAGGCAAAGCCCAGATTAGTCAATTTTGTTATTTCTATCCTCTTCACAAAAAAACATAAAATAAAAATGTGAAAAGATTGAAACTCAGTAAAAATCAGGTTTTTAGATAAAAAATTGAATTGAAAATTGACTTAAAAATCAAACCAATTCGATAGAACCCCACTGAATCACCCCAAAGTTGACCTTTATCCCTATCCTTGATTCCCTGTTTCCTTTTTTCTAGTCCATTTTCTCATTGTGAGAACACCCAGCTTCACATATTTAGATATTCATGGAGAGTTGTAGCAAGACTCATTATAGGGCTGGAGTGATCAGCTGTACACTCACAAAGAATGTTAGTCAGGCAATATGACCTAGTTGCTGAAGAAATAGGTATGACCTGCTACTTCTTCCCTTAAAATGAAAAAGTAATCCTTTTGGCATCTATAGCTGATTTCCAGAGACCAAAGAAAGAGCTTTGACCTGGACCCATGTGGTCACCAGAAAGGATGGTTCAATTACGATTTGGTCTTCGTGTGCCCAGGGCTCTTTCAGTTACTTCCTGGGTTCCACTTTTCTGACCAAACATTGTTTTGGTCTCCTCAGCATGGGGTCACAGGACCAGAAGTTTGAATCCTACCTCCACTACTTCCTTCCTCTGAGAGCTTGGGCAAATCACTTATATTTGCTAAGCTTCAAAATTTAAAAAAAAAATACATATTGACAGGTTTTTTTTCCCCTCTTTCCAGGAACGAGATTTGTTAAAAACATTTAAAATTCCAGTAGACACTTTAATTACATACCTGATGACTCTAGAAGACCATTACCACGCTGATGTGGCATATCACAACAACATACATGCTGCAGATGTAGTTCAGTCCACTCATGTGCTGCTATCCACGCCTGCTTTGGAGGTAAAATTCCTTTTTCCCCAGATTCAAGTTTAACCCTATTCTAGATCTCTAGGTCCCTTGTTTATTAATGTCTTAACTTTTTTTTTAACATTACAATCATTTCTCTGCATTCCCTTTCCCTCATCCCCATCTCAGAATTCTCCGTTGCAACAAAGGAAAATAGTCAAGCAAAACCAACCTATTTATCAACTATGTCTGTCAGAATCTGTCACATTTGGCATCTCTTGTCTCCTGAGCTATGGATTCAGCATTAGTTATTGCCCTCTTTCTGAATTAATTGCTTTTAGTTATTTTTATTTATTTATTTTTTAAGATTTATCTTAGTCATTGTGTATTTGGCTCTGCCTACTTCACTGTCACTTCATGCAAGTCTTTAATTGGATTTTCTAGAAATACCTTGTAGAACCAAACCCAAAATTTTTGAGACCATTCTATTAAGGTTTATATGCTATCTTTAGTCATTTTTTCACATTTTGAAAATTCATCTTTTAATCTGTCTCTTCATTGAAGTGACACAATTGTCATCATTTTCATACATAAAAAGGGGAGGTGTGATATCTTTAGCTGTACTCAAGAAAACTTGTTTTCTTTACCTTTTTTTGTCGAGCAGAAAGTAGTTGCTTTTTGAAAAAAAGTATGCTTCAATTTCTACTCAGTTCATCAGTTCTCTTCCTGAAGGTGTACAGCATTTTTCATCATGGTTCCTTTGGAATTGTCTTGGGTCGTTGTATTGCTAAGAATACCTAAGTCATTCACAGTTATCATATACAATATTGTTACTGTGTGCAATGTTGTCATGCGTCTGCTCACTTTGCATCAGTTCATATAAGTCTTCCCATGTTTTTCTAAACCATCCTGCTTATCACCTGTCATTTCTTATAGTACAGTGGTATTCCATCACACTCATATACCGCAACTTGTTCAGCCATTCCCCAGTTTATGGGTATTCCCTCAATTTTCAATTCTTTGCCCCTGCAAAAAAAAAAAAGCTATTATAAATGTTTTTGTACATATAGGTCTTTCCCCCTTTTATTTAATCTCTTTGGGATAGAGATCTAGTAGTGGTATAGATGGGTCAAAGAGTATGCACAGTTGCATAGCCCTTTGGGCATAATTCCAAATTGTTCTCCAGAATGTTTGGATCAGTTCACAACTCTAGCAACAGTGCATTAGTGTCCCTATTTTTGCACATCCCCTCCAGCATTTGTCATTTTCCTTTTCTGTCATGTTAGCCAACTTGATAGGTGTGAATTCATTTCTCAAAGTTGTTTTAATTTGCATTTCTCTAATCCATATTGCATTTTTTTGTATGACTTTGATTCTAGCTTTGTTTCTTCTGAAAACTGCCTTCTCATATCCCTTGACCATTTGTCATTTGGGGAATGGCTCTTATTTTTTTAACAAATTTGTTTCATTTCCTTATGTATTTGAGAAAAAAGGCCTTTATCAGAGAGCAATTAAACTTTATCATATTTTATAGATTGTGAACAAGTAATGAATGGCTTATTCACTCATTCTATAAAATGCATTGGAAAAAGCAACTCTTAATTTTTACTTTAGAATAAAAAATTCTTTAAAATGATTAAGCCAAAACAACAAGCATTTATTAAGCCCTTACTACATGTCAAGCATGGTACCAATATAAATAGTCCCTGCTCGCAAGAAGCTCACATTTTAATGGGAGAGACAATGTGTAAATAACTAGGTATATATAGGATAGAATAGATCAAATGGGAAGTCACAAACAGCCAGCAAGACTGGAAAAGAAGTTGGGAAGGAATTTAGTCTGTAGCTAAGTTGCTGAATCATAGTGTACATGGAGGGGAGCGAAATAGAGTAGAAATGTAATGATGGGCCAGTTTGTGAAGAGCTTAAAATACGTGAATAAATTGTGAAGCAATTTACTATCTCAAATCATTTTAAAGAGAAAAAACCACTTCTAATTATTTTGCTTTTTTTATTTTTAAAGTTATTTCTTTCATTCTGCATTCCTAGTTATCAAGGATGTAAAGCATCCTTACAGTTTAAACCATTTTTGTGAAAACCTAGTTTTTGATAGTGTTATATTAATTTCATCATTGAGAGAGCCACAAAAAAAGAGTTGAAATATTTTTCCCGTGACAGGAGTTAAAGATGCAGATATACATCATTGTTATTACTATCATCACTCAGATTTACCCAGTACTTCTCTCATGACAACCCTGTGAATAAGGCAGTGCAGGGTTAGTATTATTGATATTTTATAAATGATCATAGGCCTGTGAGGCCTTTTCTACCTTCCATATCATGAAACTGAAACACTTGAAGTTTCCTCCTCCTTCTTGGGAAATCCAGTTTTCAGTGCACTAATTATTGTCAAGCTTATTGCCTAAATCATTGATTTTGTCTATACTTGGATTTCCAGGCAGTGTTCACGGATTTGGAGATTCTTGCAGCAATTTTTGCCAGTGCAATACATGATGTGGATCACCCTGGGGTTTCAAACCAGTTTCTGATTAATACAAGTACGTATGGTCGATTTTGGTTCTTTTCTTTGGGGGATGGACAAGGAAGGGGGATGCTGTTGTGGGAGCAAGAAAAAGAGGAGTTTGTTAGTAATAGTTAGGTATTTTGGAACAATTATGTGGAAAATGAGAAAATCAAATGTTTTCTGTACCCCTACACGTGGCCCTCCTTTTTGAGACATGTGACTAATGCCATTTAATCATTTTTCTTTTTAGGTAATTTAATTATGTAAATTACCTTCATGCTGTACTAGACACATGATGTGAATCAGAGCTAGCAAGAGCTGAATTCTAGCACTGCTCTCTAAATAGCTGTTTCTTATTGTTTTCCTGGAGTTAGTTATTCACAAGTGGAAAGCCTGGGGATAGATACAGACATAGGTAGCATAGAATCATGTAGATTTGGAAATTTGTCTCAAATGGAAAATGAAATTAGAGAGAGAATTCATATTAACTTTGTTCTTTATTTTATTCTCTCTGGAGTTTTAATTCTTTCTAGTGTTCTTCCAATTTGGTATTTTTCTTAAGGAGAGATAGAAGCTTCTCTCTTTTCATGTACTGTTTTATTAACAAATAATTTTCTTTTGCTAGAGGCAATCTGTCCTGAGTAGCTCATAACCAGTCTCAGAAATCTAGGCCTTACAATTGGAAGGGATCTAAGAGGTCACAGGATGATGATTAGTTTAGAATTGGAAGGAATCTTAAAAATCATTGAACTCAACCCCCTCACTACATACGAGAAAACCTTAGCCCAGACGTGTCTTGCCCAGGGTCACACAAATCATAAGTGACAAAACCAAGATTTGCTCCTGAGTTTTCTGACTCCAAACCCATTTTTCTTTCTCTGATGCCATGCAGGATGTCTATCCCCAGGGGATTTTTTCTTGCATGGTATGCAGAAATCCTCTCGACAGGGATTGTTCAAATGACAGTTATGAAAGGATGTTCAGTCATAGTAGAAGTTATATTCCTGTGGTGCTTCAAATTAATCAACTGAAATGATGGATTAATTAATCCTACTGAACCAGACGAAGCTAAAATGTAAAACAATTTTAAATGATGTGATTCTTATCAATGAAGTGGAAGGACCTAGATTTGGTATCCCCTGACTTTCATTTCTGTGATTAAAGTCTGTTCATAACCCATATGCACATATTTACAGCATTTTCAGTGCCTAGTAAGAATTTACCCTTCCTACCAACCAGTGCAGCCAAATTTAAAGATAGTGTTTCTGCCTTAACCTTGCTTTGGGAGGGATTAACACACACCATGGGATTATTTAAATCTATTTTTATATCATTTAATAGCCTCAGGGCTACCCTATAGCAAAATGCAATTTAGTGACTCACAAAAAGGAGGATTGGGAATGTCATCAAATTTTTGAGATGTGGTGATAGCAATTGCATTTCAGCAGCCTGGCAAAACTGACTGAGGAGACTGGAGCACAGAACACCATTTACTATTCAAACTATTTAAGAATGGCAGATGTGAATAATCCTTTTCCTGAGAACTCATAAAAAACAATATGGTATTACCAAAGGATAATAGCTCAAAGCAACACAAAAGAAAATACGTTTTTTTATAAGATACTTTATGGATCTTATGTTGCCTTATTTCACATCAGTGACCAGTATTAAACATTTGTTTTCCCCGAGAATCCAGTTTATTTATGGGATGCTATTAAATAAGGACCGAAGGAAGGGCCACCATTACACCAAATTTGAGCGAGCTGTCACCTCTGTGAAATGAGTTTTGATCCCTTTTTTTTTTTAATGAAATGTTAGCTAAGAACCAATAGGATCATAGATCTAGGGCCAGAAGGAATCCAGAGGCCATCTGGTCCAACCTCCTCAATCATATAATGAGGAAACTGGGGCCCAGTGATCAAAATCACAAAAGATAGTAAGTAGTAGGTGTTTTGAACCGAGGTCCTCTAATTCCAAATACATTGTTCTTTGCATTGTATCCCATTTTATATTTAACTTTGCCTTTTAAGAAGAGTAATGTTTTAAAGATAGCCATACAAAAATATCACTCTAGCATAAGAGAGATCACTTGTTGATACTTAAGTTGAATACGTAATGAGAAATAATCTATAACAGGACTGGAAAAATTATATAGATATCAATAATGAGATACTTGAGTGGTCTACAAGTACTGCTCCCTTAGCTTGTTCTAGTTCCCTTGCTTTTGACTGCTGATAGAAATGTCATTTTTAAAAATGAATCACCAAGAGATAAGAGTTAACTGGCTATGTTGGGTAACAATGGGGGCCCTATTGAGTTAGCTGTAATTGATGATGTCATAATCCAAATATCAGAATTATGTGGTTGATTTAAATTTACAGTAAATCCTCTTTGGTCACATGTTTCATGTTCATGATTTCCCTTACTCATAAAATTATAGTTGCAATAATTATAGAAAGTAGAGGCAGCAAGATAGCACTGAAAAGAACACTAAACCACGAGTGAGGTGGCTTGGGTTCCTGACATAATTCTGACACTAACTAGCTGAATGACCTTTGGCAAATCACTCAGCCTCTCTGTGAGTCAAATTCTTCATTTAATAGAATGTAATTTCCTCGAAGTTAGGGACTCTTTCTTACTTTGGTTTTGTATCCTCAGCACACAGTAAGAGCCACTTAATAAGCACTTGTTGAGTATTTCAGCACTCATATACTTTGCCTTCTGACCCAACTAGGCTACTTTGAAGTCCTTTGAATTTGGTATTCCCTCCATCACTCACCTCCAGATTCCAGTTCTGTTAGCTTCTTAGAGCTATTGGCTTGCTTCCCAACTCAGTAGAAGTGCCTTATTTTCTATAAGAAGCCTTTCTTGATCACCCTTGTTGGTAGTTCTCTCTCACTTCTCGAACTACCTTGTAACTAATTTATCTGTTTAAATATTGTATCCCTCAGTAGAATGTTTGCAGGAACTGGGTTTTCTTTTTGCCTTTGTGTTTCTAGAAGGTGGCACAGTACCTTACATATATGAATCTATGACTAAGTGCTGAAGAATTTCAAAGGCAACAGGGAATCCAAGACTGCAGCGTGCAGTTGACCCATCATTAATTTAATCTTTACTTGGTAATTCAGGATCATTAGTATAACATTTGAAGTCCCTTTCTCCTCTCATCCAAAGGCCCTCATACAACATATATAAAACGTGTTCATCCAGTTTTTCTTGGGGAATTCACTATTTCATGAATAAGTCAGGTCAAACAAGATTAATATTTATGAAGCACTTAACATGGTGTCTGGCATATAGTAGGTACTACATAAATGCTCATTCTCTCCCTTTCCACTTTAGAGTAGCACTGTTACTATGTACCCTTTCCTTCTTCTCCTCCCCCCATTTACTTCTTTGTAACTTCTTCCCCTTTTCTTAATTCTGTCCTTTCTGATGATTCAGAGGAAGTAGCTTTTTGTGGAGGTTATACATGTCATCCTCCTAAACAATTCTCTTCTATGGTTTAAACATGCTGAGTTCCTTCAACCAGTTCTCATATGGTATGCTTTTCAGGCCCTTCACCATCCTAGTTGTCATCCTCCAGACCCTCTCTACTACTTATACATCTTTTCTTATGTAAAGGCTTGGCCTACGTGCATGCTTTCAGTGTGTTAGTCACATGTGCCAGTATATTTTGGACACCCTCAAACCCCAAACCTTACACAGTCATTGAGTAGCATTGAACCTTTCTCTCTAGCTAATCATTGCCCTTTCTAAAATATGGTGCATGCAACTGAGAAGGACTTTAGATGTAGGCTGACCAGATCAGAGTAGAGCGCTACTAACCACCTTAGTCCAGGTTATCTCCTGGGTCACCATATTACAATATATTAACTTATATTGAGTTTGAATTCCATACTAAGATATGTTTTCAGCTGTCTGATCAATAGCTATCTAGTCATATCCTCCCTATCCTATATGAATTTGTGAGGGCATGAATTAAAAAATATTTATTAGGCCCTTAATATTTGCCAGACACTTTCCTTACTGTACTTACAAAGTTGATTTTTTTTTGAGTGTCAGGCTTTACTTCATTCTTAACTAGATTTCATTTTATCAGATTTTGCCCCACTGTTCTAGTGTCTCATTATTTTTCTGGATCTAGACTCCATCATTATTAGCTATTCTTCACATCTATGGCTTCTAATTTTACATTCAAGCAACAGTGACTGCTTTTTTGGATTCAGCCAAACTAGTCATCCAGTTCTAAATCCATCTAATTATACTATTGTCTACCCCACATCTCTCTGTCTCATGAATAGCATGAGTGATTTTGTCAAATGTTTTATTATACCAAAGTAAACTATATTTAACATCATTGGACTCTTAATCTTACCATTATAGTAACCCTGTCAAAAAAAAAAAAAGACATCGTCATTCTGACACGACCTGTTCTTGATGAAGCTAAGTTGACTCTTTGTGATCATTACTTGCTTTTCTAAATGTTTATTAACCATCCCTTTAATAATATGTTCTAAGATTTTTGCCCAGGATCAGAGTCAGACTTATAGTGCACACAATCAATTTGCTTCATTTTTTTTTAAGTTCAGGCTACCCGTGGGCCTTTACCCCTTTGTTGTAGCTTCTCTTATTCTTCACAGTTTTTCTAAGATCATTGATAGGGTCTCAGAAAACACATCAAGACTTGGTGACTTGAACTCAAAAAGGGCAGCCATCTCTATACTGACTTTGAGTTTCTACTCCCCTGTGAGCCATTTTTGTTCTGTCATTTCCAGTCCAAAGTTTGTTCTCCTTGACAGAGAAATTAGAGGCAAAATAAGAGTCAAACAGCTCTACTTTTTGTCATCTGTGCTCATCATCCCATTGACCCTCAGCAGCAGCACTATCCTTTTTTTGGGGTCTTTGTCTTTTCCCCAATATGGCTTTAAAAATACTAACAACTCTCTGTGGCCCTTAGGTTTCATGGCAGCCTTCACTCACTGTGAGAGAGCTTCATTGCCCTAGATGCTCTTCTCACAGAACTGTGTCGTGAATCATTATGCCATGGGGATAACGAAGTAATGATCTCAAAGCCCTTTAAGGTGTCTGATTGTTGGACAGCTCTTATTATTATTTATACTAAGTTGGAAATCTGCTTCCTCGAATGTCTGTCCACTGACCTGATTTCTCCTCCCTGGAGCTATGTGGTAGAAAATGTTTACCCCATACAAATAGTCCTAGATTGCCTGTGTTTTTCCTCTCAAAGTACCCACTATGTAGACAGAACATATATGAATTAAATTCATATCCTCTCTCAAGGAGCTTAGAATTTAGGCAAGAAAAATAAGACCATATGCAAATAATGACACTACAAAGCAGTCATGGTAACTCTTGTAGCCCTGTTTTTGGGGCTAAGAGAAAGGAGAGAGAACTTCCAGCTAGAGGGACTAGGGAAAGACTTATGGGAAGAGGTTGTATCTGATCTTGGCCTTGAAGAATGTGTAGGATTTCAACATCTGGAGATTGAGGTTAGATAGGTAAGGAAACATAGATAAAGGGATGGAGATGGCAAGATGCCAGACACTTACGGGGATATTGAGTAGGCCAAGGGTTTTTTTGTTTGTTTTTTGGTTTTTGTTTTATGCATTTGAAGATATATGAAAGGCAATACTATGAGGTTAAGTGGAAAGCTATTTGTGGTGCTTAGAGTGTCAATTATCAAATATTTATTAAGTACCTACTGTGTTCCAGGCACTAGTGGGGACATAAGAGTGAAACAATATGACATTGTCTCGAAGGTTTTGGGCTCCATGATGGGCTCAGAGCTATGTGTTAGGATATAGGCTGGATTAGGAGGCTTATTGGAAAACTGAGTAGTTTGTGTATTATGGTTTAATGAGGCTGATGGCCCTGGAAACTAAGGCATGTCAAAGGGTATCAGCAGCTTCATTCACACCAATTTTTTTCACTGTTCAAATGTCAGAAATGAGCATAGTCTGCTAGAAACCTGATAAGTGGGCTATGAGTATATTATGCTTTTGTGAAATACTTGCTTAAATTTGTTATGTTCTTAAATATTGCAAATATTTAAATTAAATTTTAAAAATAAATTTAGTTTTTTAATTAAAAATTAAATAGTAAGGAAAATATCAGTGAGGTTTCCCTTATGGAGTTGAATTACAGTTCTCATGGTTTTTCTCAGGGGTTTTGTTTTATATTTGAACAACCTATAGTAATAATATTTTAAATGGATGTTTAATTTCTTATGATATGTTTAACTGTGTTGATTTTCCATGGTTCCTATCTTAACCAGGGGTATAGAATTTAGATGAACTGAGCAACCAGAAGTAGTGGGCAGAATTGTGTAGCAGAAAGTTCTGTCACAGAACCTGGGTTCAGGTTGCAGCCTTGTCAATTATTACCTCTGTGACCTCAGTCAAAACCTTTGACCTTTCTGGGCCTAAGTTTCCTTCATCTGTAAAAGAGGAATGCTGGATTGGATGATCTGAGTTTCTTTTCAGTTCTCATTCCATAAGAAACTAATAATCATAATTCTGAATGATAATAATAATGAACATTTCTATAGCACTAGGTGGTACAATAGATAAGAGCACCAGACCTAGAATCAGGAAGATTTGTCTTCCTGAGTTCAGATCTGGCCTCAGACACTTACTAGCTATGTGACCCTGGGCAAGTCACTTCATCCTGTTTGCCTCAGTTTCCTCATCTGTAAAATGAACTAGAGAAGGAAATGATAAACCACTCCAGTATTTCTGGCAATAATTGCCCAAATGGGGTCATGAAGAGTTGGACACAACTGAAGTGACTGAAAAACAACACTAGTAAAAATGAGTATGATAGTTTTCAAGTAAGTGTACTTGCATTACGTAGGGAAAGTTGTTTTCCAGCTCACTTGGGGAAAGAATTAAATGGAAAGGTACCAGCACCCAGGCAGAGTGGATACAGTAGACCTGGCCTCAGAGTCAGGAAGACCCAGCTCCTACATATGCCCTGTAACCCTTAACCTCCAGATGCCTCAGACAACTCCCAAGGATTATAAATTGTAGAGAGGGTGATCACATGGATTGTTAGTTGAAATTTTTCACCCCAGACTTCCCAGGTCTAAAAAGAAAAAAATGCTATATTCACTGATAGTCTTGTTTGTTTTAATGCCCCTAACCTCTTCCTATCATCTTAGCTCTGGGCTTGCGCTACCCATGGGAAAGGTTTATTTATGCAGGATTTCTTCATGCCTAAGATTCACATGTCCAGGAGGGTGATCACATCAGAAGGAATAATGAGGTCATAGAAAGAAAGCTTAACACTAGACTCCCTCTGTGAAGCCCATTGGGGCAAATAGGGTATAGTGTTACTTTACCATCCCCCTCATCACCCTTGTAAGAACAAGTACAACCAGTAGTTGAAGCTTACACTTTGAAAGGCATCTAAAATGATGAAGAAAAAAAATCTTAAAACCAACATTAAGATTTAAATATACAAAATAACTATTTGAATTCCTTAATTAGGATGATTAACCCACAAATTGCAGGATTCCTCCATTTTACACAGCTTAAGGTTCTCTCCCCAGTGATCAGGCACAAAGCAACTCATTTTCTGTAATCTTGCAAAAAATTAAAAATAACAACAATAGTGTTCTAACGCGTAGGGCTTATACTACCATAGTTTTTTGTTTTTTTTTTAAAGAACTGAAAAAAGAGCTTAGAGATGATATATTCCGCTCTGCTCTTATAGACAGCAAACTGAAGTTCAAGAGAAGTGAATTGACTTGCCCTGGGCCCCAGGGCTAGTCAGCAGGAGAGACAGTAATAACCACCAGGCCTCCTGACCCACAGCCCAGGACTCCTTCCACCACTTTGTATTCTCTACTCTCTTCTGTTATGTCAATGATAGGTACGGCCCTAACTTGATTTCAGTCTGGGATGCTGAGGAGAGAGACAGGCCTAACCCCAAGGCAGATCAGTGTCAGAAAAAAAAAAAAAGTAAGTATACTAGAGATAAGCTACATTTATCTTTTTGCTTCCTGGTTTTCTTCCAGATTCTGAACTTGCCTTGATGTACAATGACTCATCAGTCCTGGAGAACCATCATTTAGCTGTGGGCTTCAAGTTGCTACAGGAGGAAAATTGTGACATTTTCCAGAATTTGACCAAAAAGCAAAGACAATCATTAAGGAAGATGGTCATTGACATTGTAAGTAATGCTTCCATCTTCCGCTAAATAGACAGAAACAGAAGGGCAGATTTTGCTAATGTCTGGGGTCAAACCATCTACAGTTAGGTGACAATGCAGTTGGTGAAATGCTGGGTAGGAGTCTTTTCCAAACATCTGCTTGTCCTTCCTTTCCATTGGAGGAGGCCGCCTGGGGCTGCCAGACACTTATTTCTTGTGATGAGTTTTCCACAGTCAGCAGACCTGCTGTTGTTTAGAATAAGAATGGCTGATAATTCATCATTCAGATTTTATCCCCCAAGGACATGCCAGGCAAGCCCAGGAAGCTGTATGTGACTCAGTCCTCCTCTTACCATTAGACTATGATCATTTGGAAACATATATGGGCAATTCATACTTCTAAATTATTAGGCTCTTGAAACTGGAAAGGGCCTTACAGGCCATCTCTTATCCTACCTCCCAGCCAATACCTGACAAATTGTCATCCATATTCTACGTGAATCTTTCAAATTACAGGAGCTTACTACCCTTATAAAGATAACCTGTTCCTAATTATTATTATTTATATTGAATTGAAATCTGCATTCTCCAATGTCCATCCATTGACCCCATGTCTTCTCCCTGGAACTATAAAGAATAACCCTAATCCCTCTCACACATGACAACCTGTCAGGTATCTGAAGACTGTTAGCATGTCACCCTTAAGTTTCTTCCACAGACTAAACATTTTTGGTTCTTTCAATTCTTTTTATTCCCCCTTATCATATGGTTTCCAGAGCTCTCATCCTTCTGGTTCACAGTGTGTCGGCTTCTTATTTTTTTTAAGTGTACCCAGGATTTAACACCTTACTCCAGCAGTGCTTTGATCTACACAGAATTCAGTATATCACCCCTGTTTGGGTTACCCTCTAGCTATTAGTGTAGGCCAGGTAAGACTGGCACATTTTCTTGACTTTCTTGATAAACCCTCTTGACTCGTGTTGGTGTGGAAGTCTACTGAGACATCCCTTATGACCCATGTCTTTTTCACAAACTGCTGCTAAACTAAGTCCAGTCCATCCTATGATTTTATAGTTTACTTTTTGTTTGAATAGATATATAGAGATTTAATATTTATATTATCACTTTAGTTTTGTTTCAGCCTGTCAGTAACTTTGATCAGATGAGATTAGAAACATATATGTATAAATATGTACATAAATACATACATATGTATTATGTGAAGTGTTTTGTAAACCTTAAAGTGCTAAATAAATACTAGCTATTATTATTTCATATAATATCAAAGGCATCTGATGACTCAGTGGATAGAGCACTGGAGTTGGAGTCAGGAAGACCTGATTTCAAATCTGGTCTCAGATACTTAACTAGCAGTGTGACCCTGGGTAAATCACTTAACCCTTTTTGCTTCAGTTTGTCATCTGTAAAATGAGCTGGAAAAGGAAAATAGCGAACTGCTCCTGTATCTCTGTAAGAAAACCCTAAATGGGGTCATGAAGAGTCAGATTCGACTGAAATGACTGAATAACAAAATTAGTATTATTTCATTACTAAGTTTGTTATCCATTCTATGGACAACTCACATTTACTTTTTTTTTTTTCTGCCCTTGTGTACTATAAATCTTCCCTTTCTTGGGCAGAGTCAGATTCATTACAAACTTCATTTAGCCAGAGTTTTTTCTTCCATATTCTGATATGAGTGAGGGGCAGATGCCAAGATAAGCCAGTACCCAGACTTTCAAGTCCACTCAAAGTGGGGGTGGCCTTCTATGTGCTGGCTTGTGATTTCAGCATAGTCAGCTCATGTTTCCAAGCCTAGCATCCAGTTGTCTCAGTGTAGTTACATAGCTTTACATTCCATTAACTTTTTCCTAATCCAGTGGATGATAGAAATTACAAACTAAATAATGGCATGCACATTATTGCCACTTTTTCCAAAGCAGAAGTGGTTAGCATTGCCTTGTTGAATGGTTCTCTGCAGTAAGGTGAATCTCCCCTTATGTTGTGACTAACTTCTTCATAAGATGGCTGCCCCTGTGGTTATCTAGGGCTCCAGAAAACACACAAGAAAAGAAAAATTTCCTTCAAAAGAGCATGGCAAAATATTTTTTGTATATTTTTATGTTTAATAGAATGTTTTCTTCTCTCTTAAGGTACTTGCAACAGACATGTCTAAACACATGAATCTACTGGCTGACTTGAAAACTATGGTTGAAACCAAGAAAGTTACAAGCTCTGGGGTTCTTCTTCTTGATAATTATTCAGATAGGATTCAGGTAAGCTAGCATCTTAGTTCTCTCTGTCCATTGCTCCTCCTTCTCCTCTCCCTACTTTGTGGTTCAAAGCAGGATCTGTCTCCAGGATCTTATTCCTGAGAATTAAGGTTATGTCTGAGGTATCTTTTGGATTTACAGCATTTTCCTTTCCTAACCATATAAACATCTGTAGTCTTAATCCTGCCTGTCAACATTTTCTTCCTCAGCATATCTACGTGGAGCAGAAGTGGGATAAGTCATGTCTATTAATGCAAGTGTGAACACCACACAGACGCATCATGGTTTTGCAGTTCCTAAGAAATCTTACACTACATGTATTTTGAAGCTTCACAGTCATTGAATGTGCCAGTGGAGGAAAAGAAAACTTGATTTCCCAGTGTAATCAGGTAGCAGCTGGTGCTGAGCAGAGAATGTGTTTATCTATTTTAGGTCCTACAGAATATGGTGCACTGTGCAGATCTCAGTAATCCAACGAAGCCTCTTCAGCTCTACCGCCAGTGGACAGACCGGATAATGGAGGAGTTCTTCCGCCAGGGAGACCGGGAACGGGAACGGGGAATGGAAATAAGTCCCATGTGTGACAAGCACAATGCCTCAGTAGAAAAGTCACAGGTAATCATCCATTTGAGACATACCATTGGAGGCTGACAGTAGATGACGTTAAATCTTTAACATTGGGTTGTTGTCCTCATGTTGATGCTTCATCTACAGACCCAAAACATGGACTTTCCTTTTTAATTTTTTTTTTTAGCAAGCTAAGTTTTACATATATGTTTATTACTCAGTTACCTCATTGTCCTCCTGTGACTCATGAAGAAAATAAAAAGGCATTAATCCTGAATACCCTAAACTGCCCAGACTACTGGTCCAGTTGGTCTCCCTGCCTCCAGTCTCTCCCCTCTCGAGTCCACCAAAGTGATTTCCCACACTCCTCTCAGTCATTTCCAGTTGCTTCCTATCACTTCTAGGAACAAACACAAACATCTCTGTTTGGCGTTCATCTCTTCTCAGTCTGGCTCCAAATTACCATCTTAGCTTTATTGCACATTACTACATTTCACATACTCCATGATGCAACAAAACTGGCTTTTTACCAGTTCCTCATACATGGTTCTCTTATCTCTGTGCCTCTGTCCCCCATGCCTGGAATGCACTTCCTTCTCACTTCTGCCTCTTAAAATTTTCATTATCCATCAGGACTCTGTTCAAATGCCTCCTCCTACATAAAGCCTCCCTACTATCCCTCTCATCCATCTATACATTACCTTCTATCTTCTTTGTATGTGTATGTGTTTCTTTTCCCCAATAGAATACGTGCTCCTTGAGGACAAATTCTGTTTCACTTTTTGTCTGGCACACCATAGGCTCTGAAGAAGTAATGCTTGTTGATGTTACTAAGTATAGAAGAGAATTGTCATTGCTTAGTTATACCTCCTGAAGCAGTGGAGCTGAATTTGCTGCTGGTGGGATAGAATATTTGGCAGCACCCACCCATTGTGGAGACAGAGGGGGCTGTTGTGGTATAGACCGGAGAGATCCATGCTACTTACAAGTGCACTTGACTTGATTGTTTAGATGAATTTTCTATATACTGGTCTTCAGCAGGTTAACACAGTGCCTAGAACATAGTAGACACTTAAATGTTTATTGATGGATTGGCTGATTCATCAAGTGGCATTGGTACTTCTACTTGCTTGCCTGTGAAATACTCAAATGGTGGTCCTTGAACTGGGCTATGATATTTGGTGTATTTAGCTTATAAGGAGTGGGGGTGAGAGGCTATAATCCAAAAGATTTTTTTTCCCCCTTCTTTCCTCTTGGCTAATCATTTCTGTGTCCCATTTTTGAAACAGGTGGGATTCATAGACTACATCGTTCATCCTCTTTGGGAGACGTGGGCAGACCTCGTCCACCCCGACGCCCAGGACATCTTGGATACATTGGAGGACAATCGTGAATGGTACCAGAGCACAATTCCTCAGAGCCCTTCTCCTGCCCCTGATGATCAGGAGGAAGGCAGGCAAGGGCAGACTGAGAAATTTCAGTTTGAACTGACTTTGGAGGAAGATGGCGAGTCAGATACAGAAAAGGACAGTGGCAGTCCGGTGGAGGAAGACACCAGCTGCAGTGACTCCAAAACTCTTTGTACCCAAGACTCGGAGTCCACTGAAATCCCTCTTGATGAGCAGGTGGAGGAGGAGGCAGTGGGGGAAGAAGAGGAGGAGGAGGGCTCAGCAGAACCTTGTGCAATAGAAAACGAGCATTCCCCTGACACGTAACAAACAGTATGAAGACTTTTACTTTCTCCTTTTTTTTTTAAGGGAAAAAAATAGAAAATGGTTTCCAAAGTGCATGTCACATGCCACAACCATGGTCACACCTCACTGTCATCTGCCAGGACACGTTTGTCGAACAAAACTGAACCTGATTACTCAGCTTGGCACTCAGGAATATTGTAACCAGGATTTTCAACTCCATGGCATCAGAACAAGGGGGACATATTCATGAAAAGCATTTTAACAAGATCTCAGCTTGGTAGAGCTGATTCAGCAGCTAGGTTACTCTGCCATGTTTTCATGGGAGTATATAGCTTGTCAGCCAAAGGCTGATACGGTTTGGGGTTCGTTTTGTTTTTGTTTATTTTGTTTTGTTTTAAAGTTTTTTGGAAATAAGACGGTATTACATGACATGAAGTTTTGTGAAGTTTTTAGATTACAACCAGAGCAAACTGGGGTTCTAACGGAGGAAACAAGGTGTGATGAGACACAGCATGAGTCTGTTACCAGGAGGAAGATGAGCCACAGAAATTGCGAAATTTTCTAATTTCAAGTCTTCCTGTTATATATGACTGAACAGTGTGGCTCAAAGGGCTACGCTGACCTCTACATTTTGTATGATATGTAAAACAAGATCTTTTGTAGAGCTTACTTTTATTAACATTAAAAGTATTGAGGTATCACCTATTTAAAAATAATACGTTCAGAACTTCATCTACCACTGGTTATTTTTTCCCCCTAAGGAGTAACTTGCAAGTTTTCAGTACAGATCTGTGCTACACTGGATAAATAATTCTAATTTAATTTTTTTTTGGCACCTTAAAGTTCATAGCAATTAGCTGATCTGTAGCAATTCATTGTTTTATATGCCATTGACTTCCATAAAAAACAAAAATCTGAGTTGTAGTAGACCCTTTTGGTAGAATCCAGTTTACTTTGATTTTCCTTTAATTTTTTCCCAAATGAGCAAAATTGTATCTCCCCTGAGCACTTTTCCTTCATAGTATATAGTGAGCAAACCTTGGTTCTAAAGGCCTTCTGTGAGCTTTCTAATTTTTCTAAAAGCAAACTTCACAGAAACATTAGTTGGTTGGTTATGAAGCAAAGCTCGAGATACGCCTCCTCGGTTGTGTGTTAAACAGGAAGTAGAGCCTTTCCTAAGATATGCAAGAAACATGTTTTAAAATGGATGATGCTACATTCTTATGTTCTGTTACAGCCAGCTACCTGTCCTCAGCTGGAGGCTTTGCTGTTGTCTCAGGCTCCTTCCAAACATATTGGAATCTTTGTCCAAGGCAAATAGGAGAGGTCTGTCTGATCAGGAAATTAGAATCATTGTGCTTTAGAAAGAAGTTTTGCACGTGTTGTATTGCTCAATCTTGTATATTATTTGGAACTCAAAGGGAAGTTGTCAGGTTTCTAGAGAAAGGGAATAATTAGTTAGTTGGCTAAGTAAATCATTAGGAATTTTAAAAGAAGTGTCCATACATTGGCAGGCCTGATTGAACCAGTACAATTTGGTTTCTGTGACTTTTGCTGAAAGATTTAAAGCCGCATCTATTTGAGAGCTGAGAAAAACTTGTAGAAGATATTTGCTACCTGCCAGATTTCTTAAATCCATGGTAAATGTAGGAAAGGGCTTCTATCTGGCAACAAATGCTAAAGGCAGAAGAAATCTACCAATTCTTAGTTATGCCTCCTCTTTCCCCCTCACCCCCCAGAAGGGAATTGGTGATTCCACTGATTGAGGTTGGAGGTGGCCTATTTGTCAGGATTAACCCTTGGTGAAGGCAGAGAAGGTGCCATAGGTTCTCAAAGAAGACATTAAGATCCTAACTTAGAAAATGAGAAAGCAATAGGCATCTCTGCTTGGTGCTTGTTGCTTCAGCCCTTAGAAATTTCATTGAGGTCTGAGAGGTTGATAGTTTGAGGTCCAAGGTGTTTATTGAGTAACCATAACCCCAGAATGATGTGACTTTAGAAAGAAAAAAACAAACTATAAACTTCCCTTCAAGTTCTGTTTTTAAAGAAGATCTATAAATAGATGGCCAAGAAAGGAGAGGGGAGAACAAAGGAGCCCAGTAATGGGATAAGAAACAAATAAAACAAAATCCAGCAGAACAAGGACCACTATGAGAAGTCAGATCACAGGCCTGAAGAGTAATTCCAACAGCCTATGTGCTGGCTGGGGCTGGGGCAGCATCTCTCTGGTCTCCCTCCAGAGAGCCATCCTGATGTTTACAAAGCACCTTCTGGTGGAGAGATTTCCCTGAAGTTGATCTAATAGCCCGTTAAGTGATTACCTTCCCCTCTCCACGTATACCTCATCCCACAACAACAAACAAAAGGAAGATCTCCAATCTTACCCTTTGATCAATGATTCCACCTATAGCATTTTGTTGTTGTTTTTTGTTTGGGCTTCAGAGTTTGAAAAAAAAAAGTCTTTCCTACTTACTGAAGGAAGGACAGGCAGAGCTTCCTGATGGTACTGTCTGTGGTTTCTTCTCTTTCCAGCGTGTCCCTTTCATCCCCATAATCTATAGGGCTTTCCCCCACAGAGTGCCTGTAATTTTAAAGAAGCAATATAAGTACCTAAACAGGTACGGACCTGAAACAATTATATAGCTGCACTAAAGGAAAAAAAAAAGTACTTTTAAAAATGCCCGCATGCTGTGAAAGATGACCACAGATGGACAATCGTACCTTTGAAAGGGCCTAACTACATAGAGCTACGGATCTAATGCATCGTACAATCCTCTTTATCCCCCTTTCTTGCCAAAGTGTGCTCGAACGTCACATGGCTACTTCAGGAGGAAAAAAAGAATTCCTTCTATGGGTAGCTTTCCTTTTTGTTTTTTTTTTTTTCATGCATAAGAAAGGGGAATATTTGGGTACTGTAAGGGGATAAAAGAATCCAAGTTTGCCTAAAACCAGTACATTTTAGCTTGCAAGTTACTTAACACAGTAATGCTGTTTTTATTTTCATTGTTTTCCTGGTGTTATTGTTAAAATTCATGATGAGATAGTATAGTTAGAACAAATGGCAAAGAGAAAAAAAAACTTGAATGAAATGGATTTTACGGAAAGCTTTATGGTAATTTTTGAATGCATTATTTATTTTTTTGTGCCATACATTTTTTTTCTCACCAAATGACCTTACCTGTAATACAGTCTTGTTTGTCTGTTTACAACCATGTATTTATTGTAATGTACATACTGTAATGTTAATTGTAAATTATCAGTTCTTATTAAAACATCCCCCATGACTGGGTGGTGTTGGTATATTTGGAAACTCTTGGTGAGAGAACAAATGGTGTGTATACATACTCCTTGTACATGTTTTTTTTTTTTTCCTCTTGTAACATAGTCTGTGTCACCTTAGAGCTTGTTTATGGAAGATTCAAGGAAAACTATTATAAAAGTTATATAAATAAATTAAAAAAAAAAGCTGCAGGTCTTTGGTCCCAGGGCTGTGCCTTAACTTTAAACAATATTATCTTCTGTTTTGCTGCATTTGAAAGTAAGGTAACAGTGGGGCTAGGGCTGGGCATTCCAACCAGGTTACTTTTAGCTGATTGAATTATGAGCAATAGCTGTTTTTTTTACAAAACCACAACCAACTTTGGAAAGTTTAACCCCCTGTTGAAATATTAGCTTCTATTTGCAATGAAACAGCACTGTGGACACAATTCTTCTAGTATCGATCAGCAACGATTTCAATCAGTCCCTTGATTTCATTCCCTTATTTTAAAACACTACAAGATAAACACACTAGATAGCTAACAATAAGAAACTTTCTTGACTTCAAGAGCACATATGAACATGAATATGAAGTGACATGAGAATCACAAATTATATCTACATATAGCTATTTATTTTTTCATCTTCCAAGAGCTATTATTCTTTAACCACTGTTTCCTCATAGAGTAAAGATTATTATTATTATTATTTTTTAGCCCAGGAACTTTCTCTAGTAAATAGCAGCCAAACCTGTCCTTTTATGTATATGAATCTGTCTGCTCACAGAGGTTACATAGAATAGAAATGCACAGAGCAAAAAGCACTCCTCTTTAAAACGTGTTTCAGTATAGCTGGTATTTTGAAATTTTGGAATTTAACCATTTCTGGTGGCCAACTCCTAAGTGCTGCATGCATTTCCTAGTGTAAGATGTGGGTTGCTCTTCTTTCTACCGCTGATGCCCAGCCCTTGAAATATGTGACTGTTCAGTGAAAGGAGAGATTCTTTTTCAAGGGAAAACAGAGCCTCCTTTTTTGACACAAACTGTAGATTTTAGCAGCCCTGGCCCAAAGGAATTTGATTACTTTTGTTTTAAACAGTATAAAAGGGACACTGTAACTTCAAAGAAACAAAAAATCCTGGACAGTTTCCATTGTTTTTAATTTGGTTTTTTCCTTTGGGTATGTCTTCAGAGTGGCAACTTGTATGTGAACATTACAAATGATTCTCCTGTTTCTTAGCCTCTCTTACAGCCCATGGGATAGTACTGTACATCAAATACCTTCATATGAAATTTTTATATGCAATGAAAATAAAAGCATGGGTTGATTCTGCCTAGCTATTTATGACTCTGTCCTTTGCAAATAAAAGATGATTCTGTTTACAGCCATTCCATAAATGTTTTAGGGATTTGGGAAACCTAAATAGTAATAATAATGATAACAAGCATTTTATAGTACTTTAAAGTTTGCAAATCACATTAAAAATATTATTTCACTTCAGAACAACCACGGGAGGTAGGTTCAATTATTATCTTCATTTTCTAGATGAGGAAACCAAGGTAAATGTTAAGTGATTTGACTAGTGTCAAAAAGCTACTTAGTGTCTAAGGCTGGATTTGAACTCGGGTCTCCCAAATTAATGTGTGTATAATTTAGGTTGCCCTAGCCCAGTCGCATCAGAACCAAATGGTATTGACCATTTGTCCTGTAAGAAAAACAAGATCCCCAAATGAATTAAATTTCATGACAAAATATGGTAGTAGTCTTGGTAGTTTATCCAGGGTACCCTCATTGATCAAACATGCAGGTAAACTGGAGAACTGCCACACATCATGACCAGTTTTCAAACATATACTTTGTTAATCTGATAACTGAGGAGGCATTTCAGGTGCTTTGGTAATGCTAGGACCCTGGGCAAGGTTTGAAAACTACACTTCTTCATGTTAATATCCATCCAAAGCTATGAGCTCCTTCTCTATAGCACATAAGATTGGACTGGATGACCATGTAGGGCTGTTGTGGAGACAATCCCTGTTTAAGTATAGATTGGACTAGTTCAACTCTGAGGTCCCTTAGGACTATGGTTCTTTGTGAGGACCTGTCCCAGACTTGGGGGCCACTTGGAACATTGTCTACCCAAATTGTCGATGAGCTTCTTATAAGTGCCTACAATGTGATAATATTTGTCAAGTGCTAAGCCTGGTACCTAGCAGGTACTTAATAAGGGCTCCCCCTCTCCCTTTTTACTTCCTACAATGCACTTGATGCTGGGGATACAAAGATAAAAATGAAACAATCCCTGCCCTCAAAGATCTTACATTCTTTTGAGGAGATATATACATATATAAGCATATGCAAAAATTACTTTTCCAAAGGGCTCATTATGGATATCAAGTCATTATGAGGGGTCGAAAGTCATGTGAGCGTGTCATCTAAAGGGATATTTGGCTTCAAATTCTTGTTGCATAAAAACGTTAAAACTGTGGTTGAATGGATTCTGATGTCATGATATAGTGGCAGAAGCACAGGCCTGGGAGACAAAGGGAACATGTCCATACAAAGAAGGGGTTGCACTAGGTGGTTGCTAAAGTCCCTTTCTCTAGTTCTAACAAAATATAATTCTATGGCTCATACTGGCCTGGCTCAGTGACTAACATTTTTTTGTGACCTTAGACAAGTTACTTTGAATCCATCAATAAGCATGGATTAGACACCTACTGTGTTGTGGGAACTGTGTTAAATGCTGGGGATAAAAAGACAAAAATTAAATTGTCTTTTGCCCTCAAAGAATTTCCTTATTTGCAGCTTTAACATTCCATGGTTTAGGATTTCAGAAGTTTGTGTTTTCATGACTGTGGGTCTTCCCTCCTCCAATCCATGCTGATGGCCATCCATCCACACCTTAATAGATGATTTCTTGAGTTCTTATATTGTAAAAAACAGTAACAACATTTGCGGGCCTTCCTTCTAATAATACGTCTTAGAACTTAGCTAGACATGTTTTCAGACCACAGATATATAATGCACGTCTCTGGGCCCATCTTAGAAATCTTTTCAGCTTGGTACGACCAGGCAGGGCTTGCACTATTGGTCAAACTGAACGTTTGAGGCTGCCCCTAGCATCACAATGGGGCATTGGGTTTTACCTCAGACTTCACCGGATCACCAAATCAATACCCATGGGCCTCAGAAAGAACTTTGTGGCATTAAATAGATTCATTTATTAAATGGAACATGAAGATGTGCTCTTTTTTAGGGTTCTCCTCCATGCATTGTGCTCTGAGCAGCTGTTTGCTGTGTCTGCCCCTAGTTTCAGGTCTGCTTCAGGGTCCCTGAGTACAAGAATTGTTATTAGACAGCCCCGGGAGGAGAAAGCGTTCTGTTTATTGGCAGAGCTTTCTATGTTTGCGTTCTGGATAAACGGGAGCTTGTTAAATTCATATATGTGTATATATATATATATATATATACACACACACACACACACACACACACACACATATATATACATATACATACACACACACCTAAACATATGTTTATGTGTATATATTATTTATATGTAAGTATATTTTTATATTCTATATTTCATTTATATTTAACATACACATACATACATACATACATATATATATGTATATATTTAACATTAAGCACCTGTGTTAGACCCATCAGCCATTGCCTTTGTCAAATGCTCCTCAATCTCCTCCCCGTTTTCATCTGACTGCCGATAGTAGCTATAGCAGTGTGTGATAATGCTAGTTATGGAATGTTTTCATGCCTCCCAGCCTGGCTCCATGTTTTATTTTGTATGGATACTTCTACTGATGCAGATTGCAGCCCTCTAAGCTTCAGTAAATAAACTCTTCAGGAGTTACTGGAGCAGAAAAGTTCACAGCTCTGCAAGGAAAGCTTGGGTGGAGTCTCTCCATATATAGCTAGGATGACAGGCATAGCTGTCACCGGACCCGTACTCAAAACCTTTGCAGCTTACTCTAGTGCCTTCCCTGCTTGTACTCAGCTGGCATGGCCTTGAGAACTCAGGTTGCTTCCGTGCTATGATGAGCCATCAGATTAAGCCTTTAGAGGGAGGAAGGCAAAAATAAAGGAAAGCCACAGTTAATCCCTAAACCAACCTATCTTCAGAGCTGCTATGAGTGGGCAAGAGTACAAATCAACCTTTAAGTCTCTTCATAGGGATACCAGAAGCAAGCTCTGGTTAAACCCTTTCACCACAAATATGCATTAGCTATGGATAAAGGACACCTATGTACACAGTATCACTACCTACATGATATAGTGTGGTCTTTTCTGTTTTTTTGTTTGTTTGTCTTGGAGGCAATTGGGGTTAAGTGACTTGCTCAGGGTCATACAGCTAGTAAGTATCTGAGGACTCTAGTCCTCGGTAAGTAACTCTAGGACCCATGCTCTATCTACTGTACCACCTAGCAGCCCCTAGTATGGTCTTTTCTATGGAACCTCAAGCCTTACCTACTTCTCTGTTTCTGAGATTGGCATATGTTCACCCTTAGCTGCCTCATAGTGTTTACAGTTACACTATTCTTAAGATTAAGCACATTCCCTGCATAGCAACACACGTATTCTGGGCAATTCAAGGGTAAGGATCATGCCTATGGTTTCAATGATATGGGGAACTCCCCATTGAGGAAATGCCTTCAGTAATGTAGTTTGGTACTCTTCTCCACAACTGAAAACTTGTCCTGGTTCACAGAGCCAGTGTGTATGTGCAAAAGGGGTATTTTAACCTGCATCTCTCTGGTTCTGAGGCCAGCTTTCTATGTTACAGCAAATGAAGCAGCAGCTAAAACACTCCATTCCCACCTATGTGTATGTATGCACACATATTGTTCTTTCATTTGTGTCTATGTGATCTCATGGACATCATCTATATGATTCTCTTGGTGAAGATACTGGAATAGTTTGCTATTTCCTTCTCCTATGTCCCCATTTTACAGATGAAGAACTGAGGCAAATAGGGGTTAAGTGACTTGCCCAGGGTGATACAGTTAGTAAGGCTAGCTGTCTGAGGCTGGATTTGAACTCAGATTTTCCTCACTCCAGGCCTGGTGCTCTATCCACTGAAACTACCTAGTTGCCATATATGTATTTATAATATATGTCTCTGTGTATATACATACACACACACACATATATGCATATATGTAGTCCTTTCAACTTGAAAGTGAAATTGTTGTGATTTGATACTTTGCTACTAGCAATAGGAATTATTTTGATTTCCACTTTATAGCTGAAAAAAATGAGGCCTGAAGAGGTGGTGATTTGCCTAAGATCATATCCATACTTTGTTTTATTATTATTTGTTTTATTATTATTTATGATAAGGCCTCTTTTGTCATCTTGTGTTCACATCTGCAAGGTGGAGACTTACCTCTGATTCTTTAAAAAGTGTTTGGATATCAGTGCAACACTCAGGAAGTCTATCTGTTATTCTCTCAGTCTCATTATATGACTAAAATAGTCATCAGTTCACAAGTATTTATTAAATTCTTCCTATGTGCCAGGCCCACTCCATTTTATGATCATTCACATTCTTTCATTTGTTCCTACAAGTGACAATATGTCTGCCATATACTTTTCCATTATCCTTTGCATCACCTACAGTTTTGATTCTGTTGAGATCACACTATTCCATAATTACCAGGAGACTACTGATTTTAAAAGATGAGCTTTTGTGGCAGAGAGCATCTGGAGAGCATTTAAAATTCTGAACCCTTTTCCAAATGTAGTTTCTCCTATTCACTTCTGGATCCAACTTACTGTCCATCAGGAGCTGTCCAAATCTACTGATAAAGGAAGGAGGGAAGGAAAGAAGGAAGGAGGGAGGGAGGGAAGGAAAAAATGAAGGAAGGAAGGCAGGAAGGAGGGAAGAAAAGGAGGGAAGGAGAAGGAGAGAAAGAAAGAAAAAGTAAACAGAGAAAGAAAGAACCCTTGTAACAAATATGCGTGGTCAAGCAAAACAAATTCCCACATTGGTCAAGTCTAAAAATATCTCATTCTGCATCTTGAGACTATCTCCCTGTTGGAAGGTGAGTAGGTAGCATGTTTCATTATTTGTCCTTTGGAATCGTGTTTGGTCAATGTGTTGATCAGCTAAGTCATTCAAAGTTCTGTAAGATGAAAGGTTTGATTTATATTTATAACATGATTATAAAAACCAGGCCCTTCATTTTACAGATGAGAAAATTGAAACCTGATGAGGTCGTGACCTTGGGGATATGACCTTTCCCTAAGTCACAATCTAGTAAATAACTGATGCCTAATCCCAACTTCACCAAGTTCCCCTAATTCTAAATCCAGTGCTCTTACCCACACTATTTCCTAAAATGGGGTAGGAGAAAGGACAAGAACATCTAAAAAAGAGAAAGGTGGGTCAGGAAAGAGAAGGAAGAAGGTATAAGGTGGCACTGTGATGAGGAGGAGGAGGAAGAGGAGGGACCTTTATTCCAGATAGACAGCATGCCTGAAAACAAGCCTCTGCATGAATTCTTGCTAGGGATGCACCTGTGTCTGGGGAGAAGAAGCTGAAGGAATGGAAATGTGGACATAGACATAGAGGAATAAGTGAGGTCTCTAATTCTCAAGCAGATTACCTCTTCAGGATTGTTGACTACCCTTCTGAACCATCAGGAATCACTAAGTTTCAAGGTTGAAGCCAAAGCAACTCTGTTGGCTGCAGGGCCCTGGCGACTTAGAAACAAGGATTGTTTCTTCTTTTATTTTGCTTTAACAGAAACAACAACATAATGAGGATCATATGAAGTTCCTCCAACACTGTGAAACTTCAGATTTCTCCACTGAGGGCCTGCATTAATTAAGAAACCATTCAGTCTCACACCTTGGGTTGAAACACTTGGCTCATTTTTTCTCCGAGGAGAGAAAGTGCTTTTTGTTGTTGTTGTTGTTGTTGTTGTTGTTGTTGTTTAATAGAGGAGAGGAAACCTCAAGACACAGACCCCTCTTTCCACTGCTGCAAAATGTGTCAAAGCTGCTGATGAGATTTGCCCGGGAACTCTTGAGGAGAATCACGGCTGATCATAAGGGGCAGGAAAAGAACAGGGGAACCCCAAGGAAGCAAACTGCCCAGACAGCTCTTTAGCCTGTAATCTAATTCCCTATATTTACTCTGCACCCATTGGTGTTGGAAACTCCCTGAGACACGACAGTAAAATTGGACTGAAATGAAAGACACTATCCCTGCTCTATAGGACCATGAGATTTGAAAATAATAGGTAGCATCAGTGAGACAGCAGAGTGTTTGTCTAATGAGAACAGGAAATGAAGTAGAGGAGGAAAGCTATTAGTTCGAGCTTTATATACACAGCTTGGCTCTTTCTTTACTTTTCCTTTCTTTTCTTTCCAAGGATAAAGACATGAGGGAACAGCACAGATGGAGAAGAGGAAAGGAGAGTGGGTAGAGAACCTTAGAAAGTAGTTCTATGAGAACCAGAGTCATAACTGGGGAGGTGACCAGCACTTTAAGCCAGGGCACTCAACATCCCTGACATCACTCCTCGAAATGGTTTTTCCTTGTCTTGCAATTCTCCTTCACTCCCATACCACAGTCTCATTATCTTTCATTTTCACTTACCTAGTCTTGAGCTTCTACATTTCACCACTATGTCCCACTCCCAGGATAGGGTCAAGCCCACTCCACCACAGGTATATTCATGAGTCCTTAGCTCAAGGGATCCAACCCCCACCTGCCATCCACCTCCTCTTTAGTATTGAGGCATCTAGAGGAAGACTCTTTGGGATATGGACCCCCCAGTACAGCAGACCTAGAGAGGATGCGAGCTCCCTCCTAACCCAGTCCTGCCCCAGTTCCTCCATAGTAGAGGTCTCAGGGAATTCTAGTCCTAGCTGAGGACCCTGTATCTTGAAAATTTTTCTTCCTAAATGTTTCCCATCCTACTGCCATGCTTGTTCCAGCTTCTGGAATCATCAGTTACAGCTCTGGTGAAAAATAAGCAATATTATCTGCCCAGTGAATTCCCTATAATTGTGATTGATTAGAAGCCAGAGCCTCTGATAGACTGGAGAAACTGAAATGATAATGCCAGAGGCCAGGGTCAAACAATGAGAGAATTGGGGTAACATGAGCTACAACAAAAGATGGATAGGTAATAATGCTCATTATTCAATTTTCATGTCTTTGAGCACAGTGTCTCTTTCAAATATACTTTCCACTGACATTGTACGTAATCTGTATGGACCTAGTTGTTTTAATGTTTCCTCCATTTGGATGATGGCTTCTTAAGGGTAGGGAATGTGTGTTTCTTTGCACCCAGCGTTTAGCATAGTGCCTGACACCTACAAAGCACTTAAAAAAAATGTTCATTCCTTTTGTCTCCCCAGCACTGAGTGTAGTGTCTAAGCTTGGTCAATGCTCATTCACTCTTTGACATGGTAGAAAGAAGACTGAGCAGTAGCCCTAGAGATAGAGACCTAGATTTGAATTCCAGCTCTGTTCCTTACTACCTGTGTGACCCTAGAAATATTACTTCACCTGTGTAGACCTCATTTTCTATAAAATGAGAGCATGGTATTAGATTATGTCTAGGATCTAGGTTCCATCTCTAAATGAAATGACCCTGGAAATGTGTCCATTTATATCATGGTGCTCATCAAGTTCTCTCTAGTGATTAGGTCAGAGGTGAATGAATAAATGAATGAATGAATGAGAAAAAAAACATTTATTAAGCACATTGTGTTAGCAAGATGGTTCTTGTCTTTAAGGAATTTGCATTCAAATGGGGAGAAAAAAGCAACAGATGAGTGGTAGCCCTAGAGAGACGTTTTAGTCTGAGAAATCACAGGGATGTTGATTGGAATCTTAGGACTAGTGACTGGCAGGTCCTTTTCAGGAATGTTATTGGTGATTGATTGGGTAGCTAGGTGGTGTAGTGGATAGAGTGTCTGACTAGAGTCAAGAAGACTCATGTTCCAGAGTTCAACTCTGACTTCAGATGCTTACTTGCTGTGTGACCCTGGACAAGTCACTTGACCTTTTTTGCCTCAATTTCCTCATCTGTAAAACTATTCCAATATCTCTGCCAAGAAAAACCCCAAATGGGGTCATTAAGAGTCAGACATGACTGAACAAACTACTGAATGAAAAAATTGTTGATTAATTAATGTGCTGTAGAATGGGAGGGAAAGGTATATACACATGGTAGGGAGTTGGCTAGAGTGCAATGTAGTAGGTCTGACAGTGAGCCAGGAAGCGCTGGTAAATGTTTAACAACCAGCTTTCCAAAAAAAAAAATACACTTTCAAGTTTAATCTGTGTTATTAACATTTTCTCCACACTTTTCTTAAGCCTAAATAATCAAATAAACAATAAGCCAAGCCCTGATTTGTAATGTTTGTTTATTTCTGGGGTGTAAATGCTCATATTGAAAATAATGAGGGGCAGCTAGGTGGCTCAGTGAATAGAGCTCTGACCCTAGAGTCAAGAGGACTTGAGTTCAAATCTGGCCACAGACACTTGACATGTACTAGCTGTGTGACCCTGGGCAAGTCACTTAACCCCTAATGCGTCACCAAAAAGCAAAAAAAAAAAAAATGAGTTGTAGGAGCTGTTTTCAGCATACCCCTGGGAGTCAGTGATTCTCACCAAATAAGAATTTAGGGCAGGTCCTGGAGTGCCAGTGGGAGCAGGAGGGTGGAAGACTTGGTGGAAGTTAGGGATGGCAGAAATTCCAGGGGAAAACATACAGAGGCTGAGGAGGTGACTAAAGACCAACTCTTATCACTCAACTTTTTACTTCCTATATGGGTTCAATCAATCACCAAGTATAGTTGTGTGTGAAATACTTGGGACAATCATTTTGTTATGATTTTTCTTTGTGATAGCAATAGTCTCGTGGATGTACTTCTGTTGACACTAGTTTAACTCAAAATACCTGACCTTTACTGCAAGAAATAGGATCAACTTGTTTTTCCTACCTTTACACATATGTTGAGGTTTAGGTGTTTAGGGGTGCCGGGACCCTGAGATCATAACATGCGGATCCTGCCCGAAAGAACTCAACCAAGCCTCCTTTCAGCCAAAGAAGATGTTTATTAGAACATCCATCATATTAGGCAAACTCTTAAGGAGTCTGAATGTTAGTGAGGTATTGGCTAGATTTTAAGAATCTGAGCACCTTAATGGAGACAAGGTGGTCCTTACATACAGAAAGACTATGGGAGGGATCTAGGAGTGGCCAAGTAGTCTGTGGGGACTGTGAGGTAATAGAATGCCAGGGACCTGAACCATGTGCCTAAGGGAGAATGGAGCCTAGATAGGATTAAGGGTGGGAAGTGACCATAAGGAGGTAAGACAATGGAGGGCTAGGTTAGTTAAGGGAAACAGAATTGGGAGATTGAGTGTAGTCACAATGAAAGGCCAGTTGATGGGATTACAGCCTCAGTGGAACTTTTCTGGGGTCCAGAACCCAACCCCATCACATGTACTTCGTTGCTTCCTTTTGCTCTGTTTTTGATTCTGTAGTTATTAAGAATAGATATTACTCCAAGGAAACATGCAGAAATTTTAGCTCTTGAAGAGCATACTTCAATGACTGTTTGAAATAGTGCACTGGCTGTTGCTGCACAGAAGTATTTCAAAGATCATTCAAGCCCATAATGAAATATGAAATAAAGAATATATCTATACTGCTGCATAGACTTTTTGAAATTTGAAAAACAGTGACAAGACCAGTAAAAAAACAAGTAGCTGCTAACCATTTCAGGGGCAAGACAACGAAAAGAATAGTATATTACTGAAGTTTGGGAAAAGGTCATCTTTACTGATGCAACTAATTATTTCATTCAAAGATATATCAGAACGATTGTCAAAAGAAGTCCAGGTGAGCATGTAAGATTTGAGCAACTTTGTCAGACTGCAAAATATTCACCCTCCTTCCCAAATATGAAAGGGAAGAGGTTACTTTCAGTAGGCCTGGATATCTTGTCCCCATAGAGTGAATGAGGAATTCTGGTAAATGTATTGAAATGCTAATAAACAGAACTATTCTGGAAATATAAAAATTCCCAAATAGAGATGGAATGCTGCAACATGACCTTTTAACATGCCTTTTCCCCACGCTCTTTTTTTCATAATTCATGAAAAGTTAAGATACTTTTTCTAACATATGGGTATACATATGCTTCAGTGGCCTGAGAATCTGCCTTATTTAAACCCCATTAAAACTTGTGGGAATAATCCTAGTTAGACTTGGGGAAAATGTACCATTTGGCAAAGGTAAGTTTAATATTTAATGTGATAGAAGTGTAATTTCATAATGAAGAATTAAAGGATGTGTATTGAAATTTTTTAACTCAATGCCAAATCATATAAAACAAGTGATTATAGCAAAAGTATTATAAGTTAAAGTTTTTTTCAATGTAAGCAGTCATAAGGTTTTTAATTAGTTATATAATATAATATAAAATAGTTATTTTTTGAAAGTTGTACCAGCCAATTTATACACCACTGTATTTGCCAAACAACTCCCAGGACCCAACATTGTTCTCAGTGCTGAGGAATAAAAAAGTTCTATGATATATGGTTCCTACTTATAAGAATGATTAATAACTATGTGTTGGACCAGTAGTGATGTCACAAAGGCATTCTGGTTAGTCCTTTCTGGAAAAATAGGCTTTAGATAGTCAGAAGGGAGGCAGCACCAGTCTCATTGGAGCAATGGGCCATGAGGGCAAGTAAAGCTGGATAGATTGAGGCCAAATCATGGTGGGCCTTAAAAGTCTGGCAGGGGAGTTCAGACTTGTTATGCTTAATAGTAAATGTCAGAGGAAAGTAATAATCACTTACATTTCTATGGTACATATATTATGTGCAGAGGGTCAATGTAGTATGGTGCATGGAGAGGCATTCTTGAACTCAGGAAGACCCCATAATTGAAAACTATTTTGAACTCACTTGGCAAATGCTTGCCCTCTGCCTTAAAGGAGGTCAAAGGAGAAAGAATAGACTAAATAATAGGCCAGTGTCATTCCATCAACCTCCTGAAAGAAATACTCAAAACATGCTTTTCACAACAGTGAGTCATCCTCATGTTACAAAAGGTGCCATCTCGTGGGCCTGATCTGTAAGCAGGCAGAAGGATCATAGACTTAGAGTTGACCATTTTGTCAGTTTATAGAGGAGGAAATTAAAGGGCAGAGAGGCTAAGTGATTTATCTGGGGTCAAGGTAGGGACACGCAAGTTTTCTGTGATAGAACACAGGTTTTCTGACTCCAAGTGAATGTTTTCCATAAATGGAGGTGGTGATATTTGCAGGGCAGCCACTTCAGGGTATTTCATCTCCCTTCCATAGCCAACAAGATGTATTATACTGAGCGCACTTGTGTTTTCCAAATTTCTTTCCTGGGTTCTCTTCCCTTCTCTCTCTTTCTGTATGCTCCAGTGGCCTGAGAATAAACCTTATTTAAACCCATTAAAACCTGTGGGCTATAATCAAAGCTAGACTTTGGGAAATTGTACATTCAGCAAAGGTAAGTTGAATATTCATTCAATGTGATAGAAGTGTGATTTCATGATGAAGAATTAAAGAATGTGTGTTAAAATCTTATAAATATGCACGTATGTGTATCTATATCGATCATCGATCTATCTATCTATCTATCTATCTATCTATCTATCTATCTATCTATCTATCTA
>NW_020954550.1:17632743-17647840 GCF_900497805.2 Vombatus ursinus
CTATCTATCTATCTATCTATCTATCTATCTATCTATCTATCTATCTACCTACCTATCTACCTATCTACCTATCACCACACCAGCTTTCATGGATCTGGTTGTTGTCCTTTGTTCTTGAAGAGGACCCAAATGACATCACTATGGTAGATCAAGTTTCAGTGTGTCTGAATCTTCAGCGTAGCTGATCAGACCAATACCATTATCCCTAATTAGGTAGATTACACTCAGATCTATACATCCAGCACCACTCCCCTGACCTTTATATCTACAACAATAACTGATGATTATATATTTCAAATTGCATACTCCAGAGACATCTTATGCAATATGTCTAAAACTTTTCCAAAGCCAACACTATCCTTCCAGTCTCCCAGGTCTGTAACATTGGCATCATCCTGGACTCTTCACTCTCTCTCACCCCACATACCCAAAATTGTTAAATCTTACCTTTTTACCTCCATGACATCACTCACACTCATCTCCTCTCCATTCACACACCTACTTCTTTAGTTCTTCAAACTTTACCCTACTGCCTCATTAGTGGGGATTTTTTAAAAATCCCAAATCTTATTTCTCTTAAATATGAAAAATGTCTATTTTTGAGAAAAAGTTAATGATAGGAGTATCAGAACACAGCTAATTGGACAGATTCTCTTTTCCACCTTTATTTGGAGAGACACAATAGACTTGGAGTCAAGATGACTTGGTTTCAGATCCTACCTCAGATATTTATTGACTATGTGACCCTAGGCAGGTCACTTGATGTCACTAAGTCTCAGTTTTGTTACCTGTAAAATGCAGATAGCGATAGCACATCCACCGGACAGTGGCTATAAGAAGTGAATGAGATCAAATGAAATGACACACTGCAAACTTTAAAACACCATAGAAATGGGAGCTATATGGCCAACCCCAATCTGATTGCTGAGCCTCATTCTGTACCCGACAACTACAGTGGTGGCTGATTGAAAGCTAAAGTAATTCAGTAGCACAAAAGCAGATGAAGTTGAGGAACTACTGTTAATTTTTTTTTTTAATTTTCATTTTTTGAAAAAAAAAATGTTTGAAGAGTTTGTGTAACTGGGAAATAGTCCCCCAGAAATTCCTGGCCAAGAATTTTGAACATTTGAAGGTCAGTCATATGGAAGAAAGATTAGGCTGGTTCTAATTGACCCTAGAGGGTAGAACTAGGAGCACTGGGTGGACATCTCTAAGTGATCTTGGGCAAATCACTTATACTCCCTGGGCCTCAGTTTCTTCATCTATAAAATGAGAGCTCTGAGCAATATAGTCTTTGAGGTCCACTCTTAGCTTCGATCCTACAGAATCGAAGAGGCAAATTTAGACTTGGTATGAGGAAAAACTTCCTAATAACTGGAGATGTCCAAAAGTTGAATAGACTGGCACTGGAAGACTTGAAGCAAAGGTTGGATGACCACTCATTAAGCATATTAAGTGGCAGGGGTTCTTATCCAGGTTGGACTCAATGACTGAGGTCTCTCCTATCTCTAAAATTCTGTTATTTTGTAATCATTATAAATAATAGATCTATATATATAACTATTTATATCACTATATATAATTAAAGAATCTATTTTAAGCTTCAACTTTCTGCTAACATTATTCATTATGCTATTATTTCCACATGTGCTAACAGAGTGAAAAGAACACTGTTAGACTCAAAACACAGGCCCACACTGCCAAGAAGCTCCCTGGCAACCCCCTCTTCACGCCATGCTGCTTGTCTTTCCCACAACCCCTAGGCACACACACGCATACTCCACAAACCTTCTTTGGGTCCTAGTAGAACCCTCTGACATTTGAGGTAGATTACTAGCTTAGAATGGGCTATATGATTATTATTTCTAAAGGGCTCTCAGCACAGTTGAGCAGGTCTGAAGATAATGCCTGCACGTAGCATGTCTCTCTGTCTCTGTCTCTGTGTCTCTCTGTCTCTCCCTGGCTGCTTCCTGTTTCTTTTCCAGCCTAGCCTCTGGGCTGTTACAGATGATATCCAGCTAGGTATGCTAATGAGCCTGCCCTCCTGGGTGACAGCAGAGGAATGGTGCAGCTTCACCCTGCTTCCTGAATAAAGAGATGCCTTGTCCATGGATCTCCCCCATCCTGGGCTGGTCTGGAGGTTAGAGGGCAGGGGAGACATGATTCAGAGGAGTGGATTATAAAGACTCTGAGTAAAAGTGGCGCAGGGGGCATTTCTGTGGGAAGTCTCTATCAGGAGCGGAGGAGACTGTTTTCTGGGCCAGGCACTCTGGCCATCGTGTACCTTTGTAGAACATGGGGTGAGTAGAATGCCAAAGTCCAACCCCTTGCCTAATTTCCATGGCCCTGAGGGAACAGAGAAGGACTATTTCCTGGAGAGGCTGGCTGAGGGGATAAGGGTGGCAGTGAGAAATACTCGTGTCAGGGAAGAGAACTGAGCCAATGACTGTTTCTACATAGGCGGCTCCCCCTACCTCTACCCCCTCTCATATAGTAGACACTCAAATATTTGTTGACTTGAATTCAGTCAACCCCAGGGTCCCACATGACCAAAGTGATAAGACAGGAGGTTTTTGTGAAGAGCTAAGATGTGGTGATTTCTTTCTGGTCATCCTTGCTGCTGTCACTGGCATCCTTTCTCACACCTCTTAACACACCCTTTTCTGCCCTGGTACTTTTTAATTCATGTGCCCATAGAACAAATAGGACATTTCTGAGACCAAAGGCAGGTTTGGATCATGCTTTTCTATAGTGAAATACAAATACAACACAAGTGTCTGTGTCCTAATGATGAGGACAGGATCTAGACCCCAAAAAGGAAAAACCCTGGACTCTCCCACATGGTCAAATCTCTGGCATTTGCCTGAGGCTATAATCCCATCAGCCTTCTTTCAGCCAAAGACAAGGTTTATTAGAATATCTGTCATAGTGGGCAGACTCTTAAGGAATCTGAATGTTAGTGAGCTATTGGCTAGATTTTAAGAATCTGAGCATCTTAATGGAGAAAAAATGGACCTTTTATACACAAAAACTATGGGAGGGATCTAGGAGTGGCCAAGTAGTCTATGAGGTAATAGAACTCCAATGACCAGGACCACAAGGCCAAGGGAGAATGGAGCCTAGATAGGATTAAGGATGGGAAGTGCCCTGGGGCCATAGGGAGGTAAAACAACGGAGGGCTAGGCTAGGTTAAGGGTAACCAAGAATTGGGATGTTGGATGTAGGCAATAACAAAAGGCCAGTTGATGGGATTATAGCCTCAGGCAACTGCCAGAGATTTGGCCATGTGGGAGAGTCCAGGGTTTTTCCTTTTTGGGGTCTAGATCCCATCCTCATCAAAACAATGTATTAGTGTGTGTCCAAAAGGCACAAAATATGTCATGTGAGATTTGGGGGAAGAAAAATTTATTGGTTGTTTCAAGTAAAATAATGGCATTTATATTGGGTTTTTAAAACTGAGTAGCAATCTAACCAAGTGGATGTGATGGGGTTGGGACCTGGGTCCCAGAAAGGAAAAACCCTGGACTTTCCCACATGGCCAAATCTGACTTTCCCCTGAGGCTGTGGTCCCATCAACTGGCCTTTCATTGTGGACCTCCCTATGGCCCCAGGCCATTTCTCCATTCTCCCTTGGCCATGTGGTCCAGGTCCCTGGAATTCTATTACCTCATAGACTACTTGGCCACTCCTAGATCCCTCTCACAGTCTTTCTGTATATAAGGCCCATCTTGTCTCCATTGAGATGCTTAGGTTCTTATAATTGCCATTGCTTACCCATGTTCAGACTCCTTAATAGTACGCCCAATATGACGGATATTCTAACAAACCTCGTCTTTGGCTGAAAGAAGGCTTGGGTCGAATTTTTTCGGGCAGGACCCACATGTTGTGATTTTGGGGTCCCAGCACCCCTGAACCCCTAAACCGCATCAGATGATGATGATAGTGATGATGATGATACCAAACTTCAAGGATTCTGAAACACTTTTCATATAATTATGTCATTTGATCCTCACAATAACTCTGTGAGGGAGGTGCTATTGCTATCCCATTTCATAAGTGATAAAATGGGCTGAGAGACGTAAAGTAACTAGTTTCTGAATTGGGATGTGAACTTATGTATTCCTGACAGCAAGGAAGCTAGGTGGTGCAGTGGAGAGAGTGCTGGGCTTGATGGGGTTGGGATCTGGGCCCCAGAAAGGAAGAACCCTGGACTTCCCCCCCCCCAAAATCTCTGGTATTAGCCTGAGCCTGAGGCTATAATCCCATCAACTGCCCTTTCATTGTGGCTACACCCAGTCTCCCCTCCATTGTTTTACCTCCCTATGGCCCCAGGCCTTTTCCTACCCTTAATCCTAGCTCGGCTCTCTCCCTAGGCCACAAGGTCAAAGTCCAGGTCCCAGGAGTTCTGTTCACCACAGTTTACTGACCACTTCTAGGTCCCTCCCACAGTCTTTCTGTGTATAAGGTCCACCTTGTCTCCATTAAGAGGCTCAGATTCCTAGAATCTAGCCACTGCTTAGATTTTTATAATCTAGCCACTGGCCAGATTCTTATAATCTAACCAATAGTTTACTAATGTTCAGACTCCTTAAGAGTCTGCCCAATATGATGGATGTTCTAATAAACCTTGTCTTTGGCTGAAAGAACGCTTACGTCGAATTCATTCGGGCAGGACCCACGTGTTGTGATATTGGGGTCCCAGCACCCCTGAACCCCTAAACTGCATCAGGCTTGAGTCAGGAAGACTTATCTTCCCGAGTTCAAATCCAGCCTCAGACACTTACTTAGCTGTGTGACCCTGGGCAAGTCACTTAACTCTGCCTCAGTTTCCTCAATTGTAAAATGAGCTGAAGAAAGAAATGGCAAACCACTCCAGTATCTTTGCCAAGAAAACTCCAAATGGGGTCACAAAGAGTCAGACACAACTGAAAAACGACACAAAGAACAAGTCCTGTCAAGTGTAGTGCTCTATGCACTATACCACTTAGCTGTAATATCTATGAAGAGCAGAAGGGAGGATATTTGAGGCATAGGAAACAGTACAGCCAAGACTTAAGTGGAAAAACATCAGCTATGTGGTTAGGAGGGTGAAGGTTGGGTAGAGAGTAGTACAGTTTGGCTGGAGTGAAATAATCTAGGTCGATGAGAGAATTATGGTCTAAGAAAAGGCTGGGTGGTGCTCTATTGTGGAGAATCTTGAATGGTAGGCTTCATAATAGAGCACCACCCAACCTTTTCTTAGACCATACTTCTCTCACTAGATCATGAGGAGCTTCTGAAGACTGTTGAGTAGAAAAGTGATACATCTGGCTCTCTGGATAAGGGCTTTTAGGTCTGAATGAGGTATAAAGAGAATTGGAGGAAGAAGAGAGTAGTTTTTGAGAGATCTGGTAAGGTTCTATTATGTAGTCCACTTGGGAGATAATCAAGATCTATATGAAAGCACTGGCTATGGCAATAGTGAGGGAGACACATGCCTCATTTATTGGTCAATATGTTGTGTCTCAAAACATAGACGAAAGAATGGCTTATTTTTTTCCTTTTCCCCATTCTTTTGACTTTTCCCCCACAGTTTTTTCTCACTTCCTAATCCCCACCGATGGTTTTCCCTTTGACCATGCTATGAGGCATTTAGTGATATGGAAAAGTATGAGGAGGGAAAACTACCTAATTATGGACTATATAGTTAAAAGTCAATGGCCTTTAGATTTGGCACTGCTCCAAAGCTTATTAGTGGGGTTCTCTGGGATAGCAAAAGTTTGTGTAGGTGCATTTCATTTGTATACCCTTCAAGATCCTCATTTGAGGCCCTCCCCAATGCCTCATTCAAAATAACCCTTGGCTTTTCAATTAGCATTTTCATTTGATTCTGCAAGAAGGAATTCCCACACATTTTTGTTAATGTATGGAAAGCCCCTATCATTTCCTTTCCCTTCCCTCCCCTGCAGACAGCTTACACAATCTATTGCTTTACATAGGCCAAAACCAAAGAATAAGACAGAAAACACACCCACAGGCTATGCTATTACTTGAGTAGACTTTAGTTCTTTGTCCTTAGTCATACTTAATTGTTCTTTTCAGGGTGAACCTTTCATTAGGAGACCTATGAAGAAACAGGATGTGGGAGTAAGCTTATCATGGCTTCAATAGCATCTCTGTACCTTCCTACATTCTGACATATCCTCAGTTGCAAAGTTAGAAAATGTCTCTTTGCCCAAATCCTATTGCTTCTGCCTTTATAACATATCTCACATGTACTCCCTTCTCACCGCTCATACCATCACAATCCTAGTTCAGGCTCTCATTAATGCTTGCCTTCACAGCTGTAATAGACTTGTAAGTGGTTTCCTTGACTCAAGTCTCTTCCCACTCCAATCTATCTTCCACTCAACTGCCAAGGTGATTTTATAAAAGTATATTCTGACCATGTCGCCTTCTCCCTCTTGTTCAGTGAACTCCCTCCCTTCTACATCGTGGGAGGTTAGGGGTCCTGGAATCCCAAAATCACAACACGTGGGGTCTGCCTGAAAGAATTCGACCCAAGCCTTCTTTCAGCCAAAAACAAGGTTTATTGAAGATTCGCCATATTAGCCAGACTCTTAAGGAATCTGAACATCTGTGGGCTATTGGCTAGATTGTGAAAATCTGAGCAGTGGCTAGATTATAAGAATCAGAGCATCTTAATAGAGATAAGATGGGCCTTATGTACAGAAAGACTATGGGAGGGATCTAGGAGTGGTCAAGTAGTCTATGTGGTAAAAGAACTCCAGGGGTGGCCAAGGGAGAATGGAGCCTAGATAGGATTATGGGTGGGAAGTGGCCTGGGGGCATTGGGAGGTCTAGGGTAGGTTAAGGGTAACAGATTGGTCATAACCACAGTGAAAGGCCAGTTGATAGGATTATAGCCTCAGGGGAATGCCAGAGACCTCCTTGGTCAAGAGGGAGAATTCAAGGAGAAACCCTTAGACAAATGGGACCCAAATTCTTTTTGAGGTAAGGGGCAAAGGTCTTGGCTTGGGCCCATACCTCACCAATTAATGGCCAAACCCCAAAACAATATGGAGAAAGAACTATTCCATAGTATCTCTCCTAAATGTCCACTAGAAATACTATGTCAGTCTTTTGATACATAGTCAAAATAACCATATCCTAAATTCTCATCATCTTTAATGCTCTGTTCCAAACATTATCTAGGTGATATTAATACTAATCAAACTGTGGATATTGATACAGATGTTTAAGCACAAAATTCCTGAGTTCTTCCACACACATGACAACCAGTGATATTAACATTACCCGCAGTTCTCACTTAACTAGTAATTCAGTCCCACCAAGTTTAGCACTCTAGACTCCTTTGTCCCTTGAGACCTGTTACATTCTCATCCCAAATCACCTACAAAAGTTGTTTTCTGTTTTTAGCACCAACGTTATTGAATAACTAGGAAGAAAAAGAGTTGCAGAGCTAATTTTAGTGACTGATAATTCATTTTCTTCTCCAACTTGGCAATTCTAACTGCCTCATTTTTATCAACATTAGGAAATTGAGGCCATAAATATTAAATAATGTTCCCAAAGTCACATAGAAGTAGTAACTAGTAGAATTGGGTTTTGAACCCAGGTCCTATGACTCCAACTCTGGAATTCCTTCCAATAATCCACACTATCTCTCCTAATAGCCTAATAGAAACACTATTTGGCAGTCTTTGACATTTAGTTGAATTAGCCATTATCTAAATTCTCATCAACTTAATGTCCTCCTTATGTTTCCCATCCTTTTCTTCACTGACCCTTCAAAGGGTCTATCTAAAAATTTCAGAGTATCTCTGGTGTTTTACCTCTTCCATTGCTTTACCTTACAAAACCATACTCTGTCTGCACCACCACCTAAAATTCCTTGATTCCTCATTTATCTCCAAGGTCATCTCCCTTAAATTAGTCATTCTCCCCACTTTTCCCCACCTTGGCCCCTAGATGAACCAATTAAACCCTGCTCTGTCCTCCTTTCTTGAATCTTTAGCCCCTTATCATTTTACCAATAATGTCCTACCAAGCCACAGCCCTGGATCACTCCCACCTTTTGCTGCTTTTGCTCCTACACATTATTCATTCATTCTGACTAATTCCAGCACGAATTTATGTTATGTAACCTTAACTGGACCCTCACTGCTGCTAGGCAATCCTATTTCCTTATCAACTCATTATTTCACTACAACAGCTCTTCTAAACCTTTTCATCCCTCCCCAAGACTACCATGGCTCCCCTTCCCCCATACTTTCCACCTTACCTCATATTTTTGCAGAAAAAACTGAGATCATTTGCCATGAGTTCCATCTTCTCCCTCTTCCTCATCTTATATCACTCAGATGCCTTTTACTACTGTCTTCTTCTTCACTTCTGTCTCCCACGATAAAGTGACCTTATTCCTTATCAAGGCTAATCCATCTACTTGCTCAAGCAATCCCAATCTATCCCATGTCCTCCAACTGATTGCCTCCTTCTCTCATCCCCATTCTATCCCAGTGTACTGCATCATCTCCTATTGGCTACAAACATGCCCCATCCTAAAAAATCCTTTCTTGATTCTTCCGTTCCCATTAATATTGTCCTATATCTCTTCTGTCTTTTGTGGCCATGCTCCTTGAAAAGGATATATAGATGACTATAATAGATGACTCCATTTTCTCTCCTCTCATTATCTTCTTAATCCCTTACAATGTGGCTTCTCATCATTACACCAAAAGTGCTCTCACCAAAGTTACAAGAAGGAAAGAGAGAGAAAGTGAGCACAGATAAGTGGTGAACAATTCTGTTCTGTTACCTCCCAATTGCCCCTGGCCACTTCCCACTCCTAATCCCTTCTAGACGCCATTCGCTCTTGGCCACAAGGTCCAGGTTCCAGGCATTCTGTTTAAGCCAGTTTATTGACCACTCCTATCCAGATCCTCCTTAGGCCCCTCCTCCAATCATCCCAAACTACTGCTAGATCCCTCCCACAGTCTGTCTATGTGTAAGATTCATCTTGTCTCCATTAAGGTGCTCAGATTCCTTAAGAACTTAGCCAATATAGATCACAAATGTTCAGATTCCTTAAGAGTCTGGCCAATATAGTGAATCTTTAATGAATTTTGTCTCAGGCTGAAAGAAGGCTTGGGTTGAATTCATTTGGGTAAGACCCATGTGTCATGATTTTGGGGTCCTAGCACCTCTAAACCTCAATATTAACTATTTCAATATTCTAGCCAAGATCATAGAGAGAAAACTACTTAGTATGCTGTAATAGAACAGAATGATGACATAAATCAAGTCCTGCTCAAATACTAACTAAGTGTATGACTGAACAAAGCACTTAATTTTTCAAAGTTTTAGTTTTCTTACCTGTAAAAGGAGGCTAATAATTCTTATATTACTTGTACATCATCCAATTTTTGTGATAAAAGTTTTTTGTAAGTTGTAAAGTACTCCCTAAATGAGATCTATTATTGCTTCCTTCTCTAAAATTCTATTCTAATGCTACATCATAGCATGAAGATGACCACAGGGTTAAAGGCCATGCCAATAGCATAGAAGCTCTAGGAGGTCCTACGAAGCTGGAAAAGCTTTGAGAATGGAGTTTCATGAAGGATTGGATGTTATCTGAGGACCAGCCGAAGTTCCAAGAGGCTCACCACTAAGTTGTCAACAGAATGATATCTGTTTATATGTATGTTTAACCTATAGCTGTTTTTTCTTAAGTTGTAGAGGGTTTGAAGTCTTCAGCAGTGGATGATCTTCATCACTGATGAAATCATAATTCTGGAAATGTTCAACTGTATTGAACTCTATTAATGTTGTTTACCACCATTCCTGCACACACACACACACACACACACACAAATTTGTTGTGTTTTATTGATCCTTTGGGAAACAATTAAGTTTCCCCCTACTTCAGCCACTTGCTTCTTCACTGAAAAATACTCAGTATTGAGTGAAATCCATTACCATGTCTAATAGACAGTATATTAAAATGTGGGAACCCAAAAGAGATAAGAACACTTTAAATTGGCAGGTTTATTGGGACAGATTCACACAATGGGAAATACCCAAACGTTAAATTACTCAGAAACCTCCCAAATGCTGAAGTGAGAACTAGTCAATAGGACAAAGCCCTGAACTTGGAGAAAACCCTACTGTTCAAGAGAACACTTGTGCTATTTTTCTGGAGGCACAAAGAAAGAGAGTAACAGTGAAGTCTAGGTTCATTTGGAATCACAATTTGCATTCAAAGAGAGCCAAAATGTGGTTTATTCTAGTTCAAGGAGCCAATGAATCACCACAGATCTCAGATTTCAAACACACTGATAGAGAAACCAGTGATTTTCAGCAAAGGACTTTCAGTGTGTACTTATGTATCAAACTGAAAGAAAGCTAATAATAGCCAGGAGACAACTCAACCAGCTGGGATTTTCATGGGATAATTATACACTTTAAGGATTAAAGGTATCATCTTGGGACTGATTGTCTTTCAATTATCACCATAGTTATGTCTCTGTGGTAAGAGAAATGACAATATGTGAGATGAATATGGCAGAAAAGTGGTTATAACTCTGTGCCTGGTTATTTAAACACTACCTTATCAGATATATTGTATTTATTAAGGCTAAGATAAGAAAATCACAGAGTTCTCCAAGTCATTCTTCTTTCCTTAAGTAAGACCTCATTTAAAAGGTCTCAGTCAGATAAGAAGCTACCATTCTTTCTCTCTTTTTTTCTTTTTTGTAAAATTAAGGACATTCTTTAATCTATGCTAATTCATCAATATATCCATCAATACTTAAAATAAAGAAAACTAGTATATCTAAATAAATCTCTCAGGCTTTGATTTAACCCTTTTTGGAATCATCTTTTTGGAGATAAGGAATAATTAATTACCAGCTTCTTATGTGATCCATGGATGGTAAGGGAAAAAAATTTTTTTTACTTGCATAACACTTTCTTCCTGACATTTAGGTCAATTGCTAACAATAATAATAGCTTGCATTTAGATATCATTTTCAAATTCACTAGGCCCTTTATATGTGTGTGCGTTCGCATACACACACACACACACATACACATACACATGTATATAGATATATGTATAGATGTATATACACACATATATGTGTGTGGGCTTATATATATATTTCATACATATATATTTATACTCATATATACATATATACGTAGTTCTATCCTCACCATAACTTTGTGAGGTAGGTGCTATTATCATACACATTTTAAAGATGAAGAAACTAAGTCTGTGTACTCCCTTTTATCAAGTAACAAAACCTTTGTAGCCCACTGTATTCCCTTTTTATCTTAGCTGCCACAAAACTCAGAGCCAAATTCTATGCCAAACTGTATTGATTACTTCATCCTAGGTGTCTGGTAACATCCAATACCTCTGCTCCTTTAAAAATAGTTTCTGATTTTTATTTAGTCCTTTACTGTCATAATATACCTATGCTTATATATGTAAGTGTTCTTAAATCTTTTAAAAATTGGGTATTTCTGAAAATTTATGTTAACAGAATAGAAAGACAAATCAGAAGATAAATGCCAAGTAAATATAAAAAACAAGATTTCATGAGAGAAAAGGCTTTATTAAGTCATCTTTCCATAGACTTAGTTCTAAAAGAAATGGTCCCAAGACAGTGAACAAGAAAGTGAAGTCAAGATAGGAGAGTACAAGGAAGTGGTTGAGCCTAGCTCCCCATGATTACTTCTCCACATTATCTAGAAAATGTTCTAGACCAAATTCTGATTGGGAGAGCCAAGAAAAAAAAAATCACAGTGAGTCATTTTTCCAGCCCAGGGCAGCTTAGGGATATAGAGAGGACTGGGGATACTGGAAATGGAATCTGGCCAGGAATGCATGTAAGATGGAGTATTTGAGTGCCCAAAATTGAATATTTTTTTTTTTTTAGGCAATTGGGGTTAAGTGACTTGCCCAGGGTCACACAGCTAGTAAGTGTTTGGTCTGAGTCTGGATTTGAACTCAGGTCCTCCTGACTTCAAGTCTGGTGCTCTATCCACTGCACCACCTAGCTGCTCCCAAAACTGAATCTTTAGAAGGCCAAGAAAAGGCAGCAGGGTAGGAAGCACCAGAACAGGAAAAAAAAATAAAATCCCCGGTAATCCTTGAACTAGTGCTAGGTATAGAAACAAGTGTCTTCCGGCAGACTGTTACCCACTATCTGGTGCTGGGTCATAGATTTAGGGTGGAAAGGAGTAGTTTCAATCATGGATCCTACTAGTGTACTGGGCAAGGAATAAGTTCTGGAAATATGGCTGTGTAGCTCTGAGCCTAGGAGCAGAGTAGGACACTGCCTTTAGTGTAGTGGAGTAATCAGGGCGGGAGTCCCAGAACAAAGGGGAGCTGATAGACCATTCAATCTGAACCTATAAAACCTCCCAGTGGGCTAACAGTGACAGAGTATAGCAGTGGTCTAGTGAAACTCCCACCTAAGGATAAGCCAATAGACACAAACCTGGGTCAGGAACTTGCAGAACTCAGTCTAGGAGATCAGTGAACAGAACTTTCCCTGGATCGTATCTCTTTGGGAACACTGAAAGCTGGCTGGCCCCCAGTCTAAACTATGGAAGTGGCAGAAGGATGTAAAAGGACAGAAGCTCAGGCTAGACATTCCTCTCTCATTCCAGAAACACACAGAGCTTTTAAGTAGTCCAGTGATTGTTAAATTATTTCTCCTCGATCTGTTTTCTAGGTCAGTTATTTTTTCTACAAGATATTTCACATTTCTATTTTTTCAGACTTTTGACTGCCTGCCAAGTTGTCCGACTAGTAAGAAGAGATAAATATGCCTTTAGCCAAGTCACTGATAAAAATGTTAAGCAATCTAGGTCTTAGGGTCACTTCCCTATAGATCTCCTACCCTGCTGAAATCAAATCATTAATGATTACTCTTGGAATCTGACCACATAGCTGAAAACATAAATTAACAAAATAGAAAAGGAAAGGGTTAGTAAACTGAGAATGTATTTTTTTTAAAAAAGCTAGAATATTAACAAATTAACAAACCCCAAATAATGAGAAAATAATGAAATGCAGTATGGTGTAGTAGATAAGATGAAGCCAAGAAAGCCTGCATTCAAGTCTACTTTCTGACATTTCCTGGCTGTATGACTGGGCAAGTCACTTAATCTCTCAATATTCTAGGTAACTCTCTAAGACTATAAGAGAAGGTAGCATTTGTAGGGAGTTTCCTTACCTGGGAATTACCTATATCAATAAGATAACAAGCTGAGTTCTATCCTTATCCCTAAAATAATCATAAAAGAACACATTTTAAAAATGAAAGGTGAAATATGTAGATCAAATGGGAAAAAAGACTATAAAATTGGTAAATAAAGCTATTAGATGGTTCTTTAAAAAGAAGAACAGTATAGCGTATCATATGCTAGCAAGCCCAAGAATTTAAAGAAATGGGTGATTACCCACCAAAATGTAAAACTAGATTAATCAAATAAGAAATAGATATCTTAAATAACTTGAAGTAAGTAAAACTGAACAAATCATAAAGGAACTATTCTACCATCAAAAATCAAAGCAAACAAACCAACCCTGTTCTGGATAGAAAGGTATATTGGGGGAGGGGGGTGAGACTCTGACTCAGAGCAGAAGACATGGGTTCAAATCCTGTCTCTGATACTTAACTACCCATGTAACTTCAGGCAGTTCTGAGGACATTTAACTTATCTAGTCTCTCATATACAAAAGGAGGGAGTTAGAGTAGATGTATTTTAGGATCTCTTCCAGCTCTAGCTTTATGGTCCTTTTTTTTTTTTAAATCACCTATAGGGGTGGGGAACCTGTGGCTTCAATGCCACATGTGGCCTTCTAGGTCCTCAAATGTGGCGCTTTGACTGAATCCAAACTTTACAGAACAACTTTGTTTGGATTCAGTCAAAGGGCTGTACTTGAGGACCTAGAAAGCCACATGTGGCCTTGAGGCTGCAGGTTCCCCACTCCTGATAGATTTAAAGTTGAATTCTATCAATTATTTAAAGGACAATTGATACCTCTTCTACACAAATTATTCATGATAATTGAGAAAATATTCTAAAAAAATTTTTTTTAGTGAAACAAATTTTACCCTAATGTCTTAACAAGGGAGGGAAGAAGTAGAACTATAGACCAAGCTCTCTAATAATGTTGATATAGAAATGTTAAATAAAATTCTAACATGATGACAGTCATATATGCAAAAAAACTCTATGACCAAGTTGGATTTATACCAAAAGTGTAAGGATAGTCAACATTAAAAAAAGTTAGCGTAATTACTCTATTTAAAAGCATAAACAACTCAAATCACATAATCATATCATTCTATGAAGAAAAATACCTGTTACTGGCTAAAAAAAAATGGTAAAGTAGCCAGTAGAATGGACAGATAAGTAAGAATCAGAAACAATAAAACTCAATTACCCAGTATTTGATGAACTCCAAAAGAAGCTACTTGGGAAAGGACCAATTATTCAACAAGAACTGCTGGAAAAATGAAAAATCTAAAATGGATTCAGATCAGCATCTTACAATATATACCACAATAAATTCTAAATGAGTATAAAAGCCACATCAAAAGAAACTATGTATGTTTTTTTTTAATAGAGAAAAATTTAAAGAAATTTAAAAATTTAAAAATTTAACAACTTGGAGTAAGGGAAAAATTCTCAACCCTTTCAGATTAAGATGAAAAAGACAATTTCAATTACATGAAATTAAAAAGCTTCTGCACAAACAAAATCATTACAGCTAGGAAAAGAAGGGAAACAGTTGATTGGGGGAAATTTATGTATCTAATATCTTTTATAAAAGTCTGATATTCAAGATATATAGAAAAATAATACAAATATATAAAACCAAAAGCCACTTCCCAGTGGATAAGTAGTCTAAGATATGAAGAAATATTTCCTATTTGAAAGATCACTAGGAAGAGGAGGAGAAGGACATTTCTGAATATGACTGTGATATAAAAAAAAGAAATATAAAAATACTTTAAAAATATTAATTCTTCTTCTTCTTCTTCTTCTTCTTCTTCTTCTTCTTCTTCTTCTT
>NW_020954550.1:17647850-17659329 GCF_900497805.2 Vombatus ursinus
TCTTCTTCTTCTTCTTCTTCTTCTTCTTCTTCTTCTTCTTCTTCTTCCTCTTTTTACCATTTCCTCTTATCCATACTCTACACAAAAACATGTATGATTTTAAAAAATTTTTTTTCTCTCTCCTCTCATACAATGTAATATTCTTGAGGGCAGGGGTTTTGATCTTGATTTTTTTTTTTGCCTTTATTTCTTCAACACTTACTGCAGTGCCTTCTACATAGTAGGGCTTAGTGGACATTTATTAAATTGGCTCTTTGTATTTTGTGACACTTTTTCTACAGCCTTTCTTGTCCTCTTAACCTCCAAAGGCAAGTCTTGGCACAGTGACAATCATTCCATGTCCAGATGATTAAAAATGGCTTCTTATTGCCACTCCCTCAGCCCCATTCTCTTCTTCATTTGCTTCAAAAAGTGATGCCAGATTGATCTTCTTTGCTAGATAGTCCAAGGTCAACTAAGGCACAGCTGGGTATAAACCAGGACTGATTTTTCCAAAGCTCCATTATTTCATTCAAAACATTCAAACTAGGTATGTGGTAATAGGGGTAAGAATAGTAAATACCCCTTCATCTCTCAAGCCTTTATTCTTCCCTGAAAGAATGGATTTCTCTTGTATTATGACTAGAACTGTTCATTCCAAGTTTGCATAGAGATAGAAGATTTCAATTAAGATTTTCCCTACAAGGAACTTAATCAGGAAAGCCTGGGAAACTCTATGAAGTGAAGAATGAGGCCGTCTTTTGGAATTTGGATTATGTCTCCTTTTTATGAAACATAGTTTGGTCCTGAAAACATGTGCATCCAGTCAAACCACTCAAGCCTCACTGAGGATGAGTGATTAAGTCTCGGCTTTTTGGGTGATTTGATTGAGTCAGTCTATTGTGGATTTGAGTCATACCTTTATTTTTCACCTTTTAAAGAGAAGAGACAAACTTTCCACTGTCAGAATTGGAGAGATCTGGAAAGATTTGGAAAAACATGGGACAATCAGAGAGACTTGAGAATGGATTTTGGTCCTTGGGGTGGTGTGAAGCCTGTGCATTAATAGAATCCTCCCTTCCCCTCTTCCTCCCAATCCCCCATTTTGGCAGCCACAATGAGGTAGTAGCAGAGTCCAGGGAGTCTTTGGTTACTGAGAGAAACCACTGACCACCAATTTATTGATTGCCAGCTAGCCTAATCAATAAATTGATTATTAATTAACCAGAAACTGTCTTTCTGGGGTTTTTCATACGTTTCATGGGTTTAGGTTGCTTAACAGTACAGGATCAAGAAAAACTGAAAAACCAGGCAGTCTGTGGTCCACAGGTGTCACCCAACCAGGAATTAGTCACCAGGCTGTTGGAACATCTAGTTGAGAAGTCAGAAATGGATGAATTGAGTTACAGTAACTGCCCAATTAAAATATGAAAAGTTATAGGATTATCCTTTAGATCCAGAAGGCAGTGCAGTGACCATCTAGAACAACTCTATTTTACACAAGAGTGCAATTCTGATGGACAGTATTTTTGCCCAAAAGACTTATTTGACAGAGAACTCACACGAGGCAAACTCACACAACTCACCCAATGCTCATGTGGAGGTCAGAAAAAGTGCTACAAAGACACTCTCAAGGTCTCTCTGAAGAATTTTGGAATCAAGTACATAACATGGGAGATGCTGGCAAAAGACCGCCCAGAGTGGCATGCCCGAATCAAAGAAGGTGCTGTGCTCTATAAGCAAAGCAGGATTGAAGTAGCTCAAAAGAAATGTGAGATGTGCAGATTTAGAGACTCCACCACAAATGTTCACATGGACTATTTGTGCTCCACCTGTGGTAGAGCATTCCAAGCTCATATTGGTCTGATCAGCCACAGTTGGACACATTGTACTTTGACTCTAACATATTGATGTCATTTTGGTCCTCTCTGAGAATGAAGGACAACAACCAACCATTTTATATTTGAAGAAATTGATGCCTGAGTAGATTAAATGACTTGCCCAGTGACACATACAGTAGATACTAAGCATCAGAAGTGTGATTTGAAAAAAACAAAAAACAAAAAAACAAACAAGCAGTTGGATTTGAATAAGGAACTTCCATCTTCACTGGCAGCGTCTCATGCCTAGAATTCTCTTCTTTCTCATTTCCATGTTCTTCCTTCAAATTCCAGATAAAACCCACTTTCTGTAAAAGGCTTTCCTGATTCTCCCCCAAAACTAGAGTTTTCCCTCTGTTGATTTTCTCCCATTTATCCCATCTATATCTCCTTTGTACATAATTATTTGCATGTTTTCTCTTCCATTAGATTCTGAGGTCCTTGAAAGAAGAGAAGTTATTTTGCCTTTGGATATCCAGGATTTAGGATACTGCCTGGCACTTGGTAGGCGTTTAATAAATGCTTGTTGATTCACTATGGCAGGAAAGCATGCCAGATTTATCTCACAGGAATGAGAGCCTAATACAGGAGATGAAATGAATAATCCTTAAAACAAGGCAAGAGGCCCCAGAAACTGAGGATAAACTAACCAAGGTGAGAGCCAACAGACAGATGCTTTCTTAAAGAGGAAATGTTGCCAGATCCCCAAATTGGCGCACACACACAGTAAAAAGCTAAACTGTAGCTGCAATTTCGAAGTTCAGAAGCTACCAGCTCCCACCTACCAGAGATTTTAAAACGACATTACTCAATGGAAGGCCTAACTGAGAAGACATAACTTCTACTGATTCATCCTTTTCTTTCTATTTTTCCTATTCTCCCTTCCCTCCTCCCCCCTTCTCCAAAAAACAAAACAAAACCCAGAACAATTTCCATACATCCAATCACCCCCAAGTAAAAGTTACAAAGGCATTTGAAAAGCATATGTGACTAGCAAGTGTGACTAGCTCACCCTAAAAGCTGAGGCCAAGAGCTAATCTCCTCCTTGGTTGCTGAGACAAAGTTATTTCTTCAGAGGGGAGAAAAGACCTGCCTGAAGTCTGTCATACAAAACACATACCCCTATCCGGTCCTGGACACCAGATGGGCATGGGAAGGGCTCTCCTACTGGCTAAGACCACTCTCATTTCTTCTGGCCACCTGGCAAATAGCACTGCAGCCCAGTAGACAGAAACTTAGCCTGCACCTGAGCATGAGCAGTGATAGCTACAGCTCTAATGGGAAATGACTGCCAATCTGTGATGCTCATGAGGAAAATCAAATATTTTCCACATTTCTCTTTCCCAGTAAAGAGGTGACCTCCCTTCTCCCCACCCCCCCCAACAAGATATTAAAATGGCAAACACAGCTGGACCTTCTGGGCCTTGGTGAGTGGGTGATGGTCAAAATTTAAAATTAAAGTCAGACTTTACCCATGGAACTTTTCTATGCTCTTCTGGCCCAAACGAGCCCACTAGTAACACTGAGGGAATAAGAATTGGATAGAGACAGCTAGGTGATACTGTGGTTAAAGTGCTGGATCTGGAGTCAGAAAAACCTAAGTTCAAATTTGACCTCATACACTAATTCATCATGTTATCTTAATTAGGTAACTCATTTAACCTGTCTCAGTTTTTCATCTGTAAAATGGGCATAAATAGGAGGGCACCTACCTCCCAGGGTTGTTACGAGGTTAAATGAGATAATAGTTGAAAAGCACTTTATAAATGCTATTATTATTATTAACATTATTATTATAATACATTTGCCAGGTGGCCTGACCTAATAAGGTCATCCCTGAGTGAGGAATGCTAGGAGGTATGCATTTAGCCATTACCCCAGAAGGGGAGGCAAGTGGGCTGTATGGGGCCCAAGATAATTGGCAGCCAACTAGGACTGGACCTTCTCCCAGTTCTGCAGCTACTATGACTCTACTGATTCTGCAGCAGCTGTCTGGTACCCTTTTGGAAGCTAGATAAACAATAAACAAGCACTCGAGTAAAATTGTGAAAGGCAAAGTTTGACATTGGGGTCCTCCTACCTCCCTCTCAGAGATCCTCTCCCTATTTCTTTGGTCTCTGGCTCTTCCACCTACCTGCCCAGTGCCTCCTTCAACCAAGCCCTTCATTTCTGATCTTAGATTTAGTGGTAGAAGGGACTTTAGAGGTCCAACAGCTTTACTTTACAGATGAGGAAACTGAGGCCCCAGAGGTGAATGACTTACCCAGAATCCTGCAGGTAGGAAATGGCAAAGCAAGGATTTGAGCCAGAGCTTTTGCCTACAAATGCAGTGTTCTTTTTGCTATACTGTTCCCTAACCTTCCCCCATCACCCCTAAGGTATAAAGGTGTGAGGCTAATCCTTTGTAGGTATTGCATTTTAATAGAAGGCTTTGAAAATGAAAATCTCTCAAAGAGCGGAGGGTGCATATTTTTAAGCAAGGAAGCCTGCTACACACCTTTTTAGATGGCCCTGACTAAATGAAAACAAACAAACAAACAAAACAACCACATTTATTAAGTGCTTACAAGCACTAGACTAAGTGGTAGGCATACACATACAAAAGCAGAAACGGTGTGTGCCCTCCAAGAGTTTACACTTTAATGAGAGAAGTAAAACATATAAGGGAGTGGTGACTAAGGAGAGGGCACTTCAGTGGAAAGTTTAGGGGCAACTGGTGTCACAGTAGATTGATAGGTGGGCCTGGAGTCAGGAAAGCCTGGGTTCAAATTCAGCCTCAGATATTACTTGGTTGACTCTGGGCAAATCACTAAACCCTTATTTGCCTCAGTTTCTTCAAGTGTAAAATGGGGGTGTTAAAGAAAAACCCCTGTAAACTGTTAAATGGAGAAACCCCAGGTCTAAAAACGGAGACCTGGAATGAACCAGAGTCCAATCACAGTTTACACAGATTATAAATGCATTTATTGTCTCAGAAGAAGCAGCTTTCAAGCTGGAATAGGTAAGAACACTGACTCACTATTCAAAGTCCAGTTAGAAAGAGTGAGATATTTATATTTTTCAAACAAATGAAGGCAGAGAATTTGGGGAGAAAAGCGGGAATCCTCTAAGGCGATGGTGAGATCCAGGTGGGGGAGTGAGGAATTCCAAGTGTCAGAGCTGTGGCCCTTTGATACACAAATTGGCCTGATAGTTTAAAGATTGAGCACAAGCAATTAGATGAGGGGATGTCTCCAAAAAACTGTATAACAGTATGTGTCCAAGAGCCCTGCAACCAACAGTTGGGGGAGTCTCTGAAGATAAGGATGTCTCTTGACCATCAAATGACTCAGGGTCTGTTTCAAGGCTGGTTTGAGCTTAATTGGCCTCAGAGTTGCTGATTTTCTGCACACCAACTGGGTTTACTCTCAGGCACTGCAAGGCATTGTTGGTATGTCAAGCTACTCTGTATCTTAGCTAATACGGCCAGTCCTCATACAGCCCATCCCAGTTACCTAGATAACGGGGGGATCAAATAAATCAAGGTATCCATTTTCACAGGGGTAATAATAGCACCTACCCCTCAGAGTTGTTGTGAGGATCAAATGATAATATTTTTTTAAAAAGCATTTTAATACAGTGCCTGACACATTGTGAATGCTATGTTGTTGCTGTTCAGTCATTCAGCTGTGTCTGACTCTTTGTGACCCAATGGATCATACTGTACGTGGGGTTTTCTTGGCAGAGATACTGGAGTGGTTTGCCTTTGCCTTCTCCAGTAGATTAAGGCAAACAGAAGTTAAGTGACTTGCCAAAGGTCACACAGCTACTGTCTGAGGTTGAATTTGAACTTAGTTCTTCCTGACTCCAGGCCTAGTGCTCCATCCACTGGACCATCTAGGTGTAAGTGCTATACAAATGCTTAAAAAAATATAAAGATACTTGGAAGGTGAGTGGGGGCAAAGGGGAAGACATTGACACATTTCATCCAAGAACAATGGTAAAGTTAATGTAATCAGATTTATGGTTCCAGACAGTGAGGGGAGGGGGAAAGAAAAGGATATGGCCAAGGTCCTGGTGTTTAATGATTGCCTGAAGGATGGAGACAAGATGGTGGAGAAAAGCAGGGACTTGCTTGAGCTCTCCCCCAAACTCCTCCAAATACCTATAAAAATGACTCTAAACAAATTCTAGAGCAGCAGAACCCACAAAGAGGCAGATTGAAACAAATTTCTGGCTCAAGACAACCTGGATGGTTGATGAGAAAGGTCTGTTGTGTTGGCCTGGGAGAGGAGTACAACCACATAGGCACAAACTGGGGTCCAGAGGGCCTGGAACAGGCCTCAGGCAACTGAATCCATGGCAGCTCTGTCAATTTCCAGACTTCTCAACCCACAAACACCAAAGACAGTTTAGAAGGTCAGTAGCAAAGGTCTGTCAGACCTGGGTGGGAGAGGAGAATGGTTCAGCTCTGGCCCCAGTGCAGCCTTGGGGCATCAGTAGTGGTAGCAGCAGTTTCTGGAGCTCTCGGCCCACAGACAGTAAGGGAATGGAACAGTTGATTAGAAGGAGATTACAGGGATCACTTTGCTGGCACTGAGGCAGGATTCTGTTGCTTTGCCCATACTTGGATTTGGGTCTTAGTCCTGGATGGCAGTCCTGGGGCAAGCTGGAGAACTGGCATAACAGAGCCTGTGGCAGCAGCGGATAGGGAGCCCTCCTCCCAGTTCCAGGGTAGAAAAGAGTGCTTGTGGTCACTTATAGACCAGAGCACAGGCCAGGAGAAGAGTAAACACCTCTCCTTAGATCATAACACCTTGGAAAAACTGAAAACTTATGGGTCCCTAGAAGCATCTCTGAAAACAACTGCACAAAACCCCTGAAGCTTGGGACAGTACACCCTCCACACTGGAAGCCGAGCCCTATCTTAACAAAGAGTTAAAAAGTCAGGTAATTGACTGGGAAAATGAGCAAACAGCAGAAAAAAAAATTCAGACTATAGAAACTTACTTTGGTGACAAGGAAGAACAAAACATACAATCAGAAGAAGACAACAAAGGCAAAGCTCCTACCTCCAAAGCCTCCAAGAAAAATATGAATTTGTCTCAGGCCATGGAAAAGCTCAAAAAGGACTTTGAAAATCAAGTAAGAGAAGTAGAGGAAAAATTGAGAAAAGAAATGAGAATGATGCAAGAAAATAATGAAAAACAAATCAACAGCTTGCTAAAGGAGATCCCAAAAAATACTCAAGAAAATAACACCTTAAAAAAAAAAGCTCACTGAAGAAAATAATGTTTTATAAATAAGAATGGAGCAAGTGGAAGCTGATGACTCTATGAGAGATCAAGAAATTATAAAATAAAATCAAAAGCATGAAAAAAAGAAGACAATGTAAAATATCTCATTGGAAAAACAACTGACCTGGAAAATAGATCTAAGAGAGATAATTTAAAAATTATTGAACTACCTGAAAACCATGATCAGAAAGGGAGCCTAGATATCATCTTGCAAGAAATTATCAAGGAAAGCTACTCTGATATTCTAGAGAGAGGGTAAAATGGAAATTGAAAGAATCCACAATCACCTCTTGAAAGAGATCCCAAAAGGAAACCTTTCTGGAATATTATAGCCAAATTCCAGAGTTCCCAGGTCAAGGAGAAAATATTGCAAGTAGCCAAAAAGAAACAATTCAAGTATTGTGGAAACACAAGCAAGATAACACAAGATTTAGCAGCTTCTACATTAAGGGATAAGAGGGCTTGGAATATGATATTCCATAGGTCAAAGGTGCTAGGATTAAAACCAAGAATCACCAGCAAAACTGAGTATAATCCTTCAGGGGAAAAAAATGGATATTCACTGAAATAGAAGACTTTCAAGCATTCTTGATGAAAAGACCAAAGCTGAATAGAAAATTTGACTTTCAAATATAAGACTCAAGAGAAGCATGAAAAGGTAAACAGGAAAGAGAAATCATAAGGGACTTATTAAAGTTAAATTGCTTATATTCCCTACATGGAAAGATGATATTTGTAACTCATGAGACCTTTCTCATTATTAGGGTAGTTGGAGGGTATATATATATAGACAGAGGGCACAGGATGAGTTGAATATGAAGGGATAATATCTATAAATTAAAATTAATGGGTGAGAGAGGAAGGTACTGGAATAAGAGAAAGGGAGAGGTAGAGTGGGGTAAATTATCTCATATAAAAGAGGCAAGAAAAAGCTTTTACAGTGGAGGGGAAGAGGTGGGAAGTGAGAGGTAATGAGTGAACCTTATTCTCATTAGATTGGGCTTAACCAATCAATTAGATTGGTTAAGGGAATAACATACACATTCTATTGGGTATGGAAATCTATCTTACCCTACAGGAAAGAAGGGGGGACAGGGATAAGGGGGGATAAAGGGGAAGAAAGGGCAGATTGGGGGAAGGGATAATCTGAATGCATGCCATCTTAGGGTGGGGGGAGGGGAGGGATGGGGAGAAAAATTGGAACTCAAAATCTTGTGGAAATGAATGTTGGGAACTAAAAATAAATAAATTAGAAAAAATACACTTTTTTTTTAATGATTGCCTGGTCATGGATTATGGAGGCAATCTCTCTCAATTTCCACAAATGAATAAAGTTTTGTCACAAGACAGAATTGGATTACAGTTATGAACTAGATCCAGAATTGAGTCACAAGAGGAAGTCTGTATGTTTCACTCAATTCCCACAATTCTCTCAAAACTTAAAAACTACCTTATGCAATGTGTACTTGATCCCTTTGACAAGTATTGAAGTGGCATCACAGGGCTACAATAGCTTGGAATACAAACTCTTCTGTAAAACACTGTGGCGGTAGAACTTATTTTTCATCTTCACCATAACCTTCAATCCTTTTACTCCTCAGTATTTTCCCAGGCCATCTTTCCTGGCTTACCTTCTCTCCTTTCCCAATCTCAGCCCTTTGGGTAACTAGTTCAGTGCTCCATTAGGCTCTACTCTGGAATTCCTTGCTTCATTGCCCCATTGCTGCTCATGCCCAGCCCTCCTCCACAACAACTGATAAGATGGCCTTTTCTTCTCTCCAAAACCAACCCCTCTAACATATGCTTTTCAACTTCTTCAACGCATTCCCCCCATCTCCCAATCATTCCTTCTCTTTCGATAATCTTCATTCTCTCCCTAGCTACTGGTTCCTTTCCTGCTGCCTAAAAATATGCCTAAGTCTGTCCATCCTTAAAAAAAAAAAAAGAACAAGAAAAGAAAAAAAAGTCACCAGACTCTCTTTATCTCTCCCCTATTTCTCAAATGTCTAGAAAAGATATTTGCATTTGCTGCCTTTACTTCCTCTCCTCTCACTTCTCAACTCTTTGTAGTCTGGCTTCTGATTTCATCTCTTTCCAAAGTTGCCAATGAAATCTTAATTTTCAAATCTTATGTCCTTTTTTTGGGGGGGGGTTGTTTTTTAAAATCCTTATATAAAGTGGACCAGATGTAACTCAGACCAGTCCAGTTGCAATAAGGAACTTCCGGACCATGAAAAACCACAAAACAACTTTTGTTGCTGTTGTTGTTTGGTCATTTCAGTTGTGTCCAACTTGTTGTGACACCATTTGAGTCTCCCAATAACTCTACCCTTTTCCCCTCAAACCCTTTCTAACAGGGAATTGTCTGAACCATACCCACTCAAAGGAAAGCTGTCAATTAAGGGAAACCAAACCATATCCTAAGTTGCATTTCCCTGAGGAGGGAGAAACCTTCATGTTGGTCCAAGGAATGGAATAAGGAAGGGACAGAGAGGATTAATTGTGACAGTGTCCCAAAGTAGGCCATCTTGTGTTCCTAAGGTCTGGATCCAAGAAAGTGGTGGACCTAAAAGTCCTCCCTCTTTTTAGGGTAGCCTTTATTTGTCAAAAATAAAGCCTGGACCCCCTATACATTTCTACGCTTGTTACACATTACTTTTCTCTGCACGTTGAATTTTAGCCAGACTGACCTATGTGCTGTTTCCTGAGCTCCATCCTTTCTACCCTCTTGCCTTTGAATCAGCTGTGCCCCATTCCTGAAATGTTTTAGTTTTATGGTATTACCCTGGGTTACCTCAGTCTCCCAGTTCCTACCCCATACCTCCAAGCTGCTGGGTTTTCTTAACCTGGGGTCCAAGAAGCCCTGGACCCTGGATAGATTTCAGGGGGTCTGTGAAGTTAGATGGGAAAGAAATACATCTTTATTTCAATATAATTGATTTTCTTATTTTATTTTATGCATTTAAAAACATTCTGAGAAGGAATCCACAGCCTTCAGCACTTTTCTACGGGGTTCCTGGCATAGAAAAAGATTAAAAATTTCAGTTCTTTTTTCTTCTATACCACTTTTTCCAGATTCATTTCTTCCATCAGGTTCCATCTCCATTGTCTACTTATCTAATAAACTAATCTACACAGTGGAGGTGGGAAGCAAATGCAATTTTCCAACAGAGATTATTTGCACATTAAAAAGAGCCTTCTGGAGATAAAATCTAAATCCCAAAGCAGTAGAATGGCTGGGGTGAATTTTGAGATGGATGCAGTAGGACATCTTAAATCATCTTTGTTAGTGACTGGTTAAATGCTCAGCTCATAAACCATCCTCCTAGAAGTCTTTCCCAAACTCCTGAGTTGTTTGCATTTACTTCCTCCTCAGATTATCCTGTGTGTGTATACCCATTTGTTTAGAATAGGTTATCTGCCCTTGCCCACTACTCCATCCCCAAGACAAGCTTTTCAAAAGGAGGGGCTTTTTTCTTCTTTCTTTTCTCCTTCCTCCCTTCCTCCCTTCTTTCCTTCCTTTTCCCTTCTTCCTTCCTTCCTTCCTTCCTTCCTTCCTTCCTTTTTTCCTTCCTTCCTTCCTTCTTTCCTTCGTGACTCCAATCCTAAAGCTCTATGAGTAATAAATCATCACAGAAATTTAGCATTGGAAGGCACTTCAGCAGCCTTCTAGTCTATACCTGAAAAAGAAGCCCCTACTTCACATATTTAAGTGGTCACTCACCCTTTGCTTGAAGACTCCCAGTAACAAAGACCTCACCTAAGGCAGCCCAGTATGCTTTCAAACAGCTCCAATTGTTAGAAAGCATTTTCTAACATCAAGCTTACATTTCTCTTTTTTGAAATATCCACCCATTGCTCCTGATTCTGTGCCATCCCTGCCCCTCCCTCCATCCCCCCGGGGAGCACCAGACAGAATAAGTCTAATCCCGCTACCATATGACAGTGTTCTGAACACTCAAAAGCAGCACTTATGTCCCCCATAAGTTTTCTCTTAACCAGGCTAAATAGCCTTGGTTTCCTCAGTCAGTTCTCATATGGTGAGGTCTTATTATTCTATACCATTCTTACTCTCTTTCAGATGTTCTCTACCTTATCAATATGTTCCTTAAACTTTGGCATCATGAATTGAATACAGTTCCCTGGATGTGGCAGTGTCCAAAGTTGTCCCAGATTGTGAACCCCCAAGGTGTTTTCATGTAGACAAGAAGCCCCTGATAGTGATAATGACAGTGAGTGAGCCTTAAAGTGACCTATTTAAATTCAGAGGAGCTGAACAGATAGGGATGGACCTTGGCAGGTGTGTGTGTGTGTGTGTGTGTGTGTGTGTGTGTGTGTGTGTGT
>NW_020954550.1:17659729-17660550 GCF_900497805.2 Vombatus ursinus
TTCTTTCTTTCTTTCTTTCTTTCTTTCTTTCTTTCCTTTTTTCCTTCCTTCCTTCCTTCTTTCCTTCGTGACTCCAATCCTAAAGCTCTATGAGTAATAAATCATCACAGAAATTTAGCATTGGAAGGCACTTCAGCAGTCTTCTAGTCTATACCTAAAAAAGAAGCCCCTACTTCACATATTTAAGTGGTCACTCACCCTTTGCTTGAAGACTCCCAGTAACAAAGACCTCACCTAAGGCAGCCCAGTATGCTTTCAAACAGCTCCAATTGTTAGAAAGTATTTTCTAACATCAAGCTTACATTTCTCTTTTTTGAAATATCCACCCATTGCTCCTGATTCTGTGCCATCCCTGCCCCTCCCTCCATCCCCCCAGGGAGCACCAGACAGAATAAGTCTAATCCCGCTACCATATGACAGTGTTCTGAACACTCAAAAGCAGCACTTATGTCCCCCATAAGTTTTCTCTTAACCAGGCTAAATAGCCTTGGTTTCCTCAGTCAGTTCTCATATGGTGAGGTCTTATTATTCTATACCATTCTTACTCTCTTTCAGATGTTCTCTACCTTATCAATATGTTCCTTAAACTTTGGCATCATGAATTGAATACAGTTCCCTGGATGTGGCAGTGTCCAAAGTTGTCCCAGATTGTGAACCCCCAAGGTGTTTTCATGTAGACAAGAAGCCCCTGATAGTGATAATGACAGTGAGTGAGCCTTAAAGTGACCTATTTAAATTCAGAGGAGCTGAACAGATAGGGATGGACCTTGGCAGGTGTGTGTGTGTGTGTGTGTGTGTGTGTGTGTGTGTGTGTGTGTGTG
>NW_020954550.1:17660560-17667842 GCF_900497805.2 Vombatus ursinus
GTGTGTGTGTGTGTGTGTGTGTGTGTGTGTGTGTGTGTGTGTGTGTGCTGTTTTAGCTTTAGGGGCAACCAGCAACCTTCTGGAAGGGCTTAAGGCATCTATGTCCAAGGGTGCTAAGACCACAGGTTCCAGAGATTGCCCTGAAAATCTCGTGGATCTGCTTAATCTTAGCTGATTTCTTGGGGATCAACCCAGCCTGTCCCACCTTACTAGGCAGATGGGGGTACAGTGGTTAGAGAGTTGGACCTAAAGTCAGGAAGACCCAGGTTCAAATTCAGCCTCAGCCACTTAGTAACTGTGTGATCCTGGGTAAGTCATTTACCTTCTGCCTACCTCAGTTTCCTCATGGAATAATACTAGTACATATTTCTCCAGGTTGTTGTGAGGTCCAAAAGAAATAATATTTGTAAAACACATTACAAACCTTAAAGCACTATGTAAATGAGAGCTATAATTATTAGTGATTTTTAAAAATTTATTTTATTGTTAATTCATGGAATAAAAAAAGCCTTTCCATAACATAGTATAATAAAGAAGATGATTAGGAATTATTAGTGTTTTTACTATTGCCCTAACCTATAGTGTTTAACCCCTCACTACTCGACCAGTGATCATGAAGCTGTTTATGCCTCAGTTGGTACCACTGGCTTGCAGGCCTTCTCTGAAGCTAATGTATCAGCTGTCAAAGGACCACATTTTGAGAACCAGTGATCAAGGAGAACACAAAGCAAAAACATAAATCTGCAGCTTCAAATGGATGCTTTCTTCTATTTTGGTATATATGAGGACTCCATCAATAGCTCCCTTTATACCAAGTATGCACCATTATTTTCAGTAATGACATCTGGAAATTCAGACATCATCATTTGATTACACCTAGGAACTAGAACAACATTGGCCTGAGGTGATCTGGGTGATCAATTTTTGTGACTGCCAAAGAATAGCAGCTAGAACACAGGGGTCACAAGATGTATTCTGGGATGTAAATGAATCTATGTAGACTAAATCAGATGTGAGTGTCTAGTGTACATATTAATAATATGTAGAGCTGTCAAGCAGTCTCCTTTGCTGGACCGTCATTCAGGTCACACCGGCTAATCACGTATCCACACTGGGTCCTCTTCTCTTCTCTTCTCTTTTCTTTTTTTTTTGCTTTTTGGTGAGGTAATCAGGGTTAAGTGGCTTGCCCAGGGTCACACAGTTAGTAAGTGTCATGTGTCTGAGGCCAGATTTGAACTCAGGTCCTCCTGACTCCAAGGCTGGAGCTCTATCTACTGCATCACCTAGCTGCCCCCCTCTTCTCTTTTCAATCTATGCTGCTTCACTTGGTAATCTTATGAGCTACCATAAATTCAGCTATCACCTCTATGCAGGGGACTTTCAAGTCTATTCGTCTATCCCTAACCTCTCTCTTGACTTTCAGTCTTGCATCTCCAACTGCCTTTTAGATATATTGAACTGGATGTTCCATAGATATCTTAAACTCAACATGTCCAAAAATGAACTCATCATCTTTTTCCCAAAACCCTCCCATCTTCCCTTTATGTTACCAAGGATACCACCATTCTCCCATTCACCCAGGCTCCCAATTGAAGTATCATCCTGGATTCCTCACTCACTCTCACTCGTCACATCTAATTAGTTGCCAAGTCCTGTTATTTCTGCCTTCATCATATATCTTGGACAGACTCCCTTCTCTCCTCTGACACTGTTACCATCCTAGTATAGGCCTTCATCCTCTCAATTTCAAAACTCTCAATTCAGTTGTCAAACATTTATGAAGCCCTTACTGTGTGCCAGGCACCATACTTAGCTGTGGGGATACAAAGAAAGTCAAAATATAGTCTATGCTTTCAAGAAACTCACAGTCTAATGAGGAAGACAACATGCAAACAATTAAAGGGTAAATTGTAGATAACCTCAAAGAAGAGGCACTAAGGTAAAGGAGGACTGGGAACATCTTGTGGAAAGTGTGACTTTATCTGAGATTTGAAGGAAGTCAGGGAATCCAGGAGGCAGAGATGAGGTGGAAGAGAATTTCAGGCATGGGGGACAACCAATGAGAATGTCTGGAGTATAGAGATGGAGTATCTACTTGAAGGAAATGCAAAGAAATCAATGTCACTGAATTGCAGAGTTCATAGAGGGAATTAAGGTGTAAAGAAGACTGGAAAGGTAGGAAAGGGCCAGGTTATGGAAGATTTTAAAAACTAAATGGAGGATTTTATATTTGATCCTAGAGGCAATAGACAACCATTGGAGTTGATTGAATAGCGGAGGTGACATGCACTTTAGGAATATTAATTTGATAGGTAGGTGGGGAATGTCCTCGAATGGGGAGATGCTTGAGGCAGGGAGACCAATCAACAGCCTAATTCAATAGTCCTGGAATTGAGAGGATGAGGGCCTACATGAAAGTGGTGGCAGTGTCAGAGGAGAGAAGGGAGTATGTCCAAGATATGTGATGAAAGTAGAAACAGCAGGACTTGGCAACTAATTGGATATGGGGAGTAAGAGTGAGTGAGGAATCCAGGATGACACCTATGTTGAGAGTCTGGGTGAGTGGGAGAATGGTGGTATCCTTGGTAGTATTAAGGGAAGAGGGGTGGGGTTTTGGGAGACAGACGATGAGTTTATTTGTGGACGTGTTGAATTTAAGATATCTACGGAACATCCAGTTCAAAATATCTAATAGGCAGCTGGAGATGCAAGACTGAAAGTCAAGAGAGAGGTTAGGGATGGACAAATAGACTTGAAAATCACCCTTTTAGAGATGATAGTTGAATCCATGGTAGCTCATGGGATTACCGAGTGAAATAGCATAGCTGGAGAAGAGAAGAGGTCCCAGGATAGAGCCTTGTGGGGTATGACCTTAGTGGCTATGACCTGAATGATGATGCAGCAAAGGAAACTGAGATGGAGCAGTTAGAAAGGTAGGAAGAGAACCAGGAGAAATAAAAAATCTAGAGAGAAAAGAGTATCAAGGAAAGGGAGCTCAATAGTATGGAAGGCTGCAAAGAGGTCAAGAAGGAGGTAGATTAAGAACAGGCCAAGGTATCTATGCCACAGATATGTATGTCTTAGATATGTACAGGTGTACTTTGGAGATATTGTGGGTTTGCTTCCAGAGCACTGCAATAAAGTGAATATTGCAATGAAGTGAGTCACACAAATTTTTTGGTTTCCTAGTACATATGAAAGTTATGTTTATACTATATTGTAGTTTATTAAGTGTGAAGTTGTATTATGTCTTTTAAAAATGTACATACCTTAATTAAAAAACACTTTATCACTTAGAAAAATGCTAACTAGGGGCAGCTGGGGGGCACAGTGGATAGAGCACCGGCCCTGGATTCAGGAGGACCTGAGTTCAAATCCTGCCCCAGACACATTATCACTTACTAGCTGTGTGACCCTGGGCAAGTCACTTAACCCCACTGCCTAGCCAAAGATAAAAGAAAAATGCTAACTGTCATCTGAACCCTCAGCAGGTTGTAATTTTTTCCTGATGAAGGGTCTTACCTCAATGGTAATGGCTGTTGACTATTCAGGGTGGTAGTTGCTGAAGGCTGGAGTGGTTGTGGCAATTTCTTAAAATAAGGAAATAGTAAAAGTTTGCCACATTAACTGACTTTTGTTTTTACTTGAACACTAAGTGGTCATTGTAGGGTTATTAACTGGCCTAATTTCAATTGTTGAAAAGGCCTGAGGAGAGGGAGAGAGATTGAACAGTCAGTGTAACAGCTAGGACACTAACAACATTTATCAATTAAGTTCACCATCTTATATGGGCATAAGTTGTAGCATCCCAAAACAATTACAATAGTAACATCAAAGATCACTGATCATAAACCACCATAATAGCTATAATAATAATGAAAAAAATTTGGAATATTGCACGAATTACCAAAATGTGACACAGAGACACAATGTGAGCACATGCTGTTAGGAAAATGGTGCTGTTAGACTTGCTCAGTGCAGGGTTGTCACAACCTTTCAATCGGTAAAAAACTCAGTATCTGAGAAGTACCATAAAGTGAAGTGCAATGAAATGAGATGTGCCTGTGTGACATAGGCGTGGTGTATATATATGGTAAATTGGAGGTCATTTTGGAGGGAAAGCACTATTATGAAGAACTAGGAATGGCTTCTGGAAGAAGCTGGGATTTTAATTGAGACTTGAAGGAAGCTAACAAATTCAGGAAGCTGAATAAAGGAAAGAGAATTCCAGGTATGGGAGACAGCCAGTGAAAATGCACAGAGTATGAAGAATAGCAAGGAAGGCAGTAGAAGAAAGGTCTGAAGAATTCTTGGAAAGAAATGTAAGAAGATTGAAGTGGTAGGATGGGGCCAGGTGATGAAAGTCTTTAAAAGCCAAACAGGAGATTTCAAAAAATGTAGAGGAAAACATTCTTTGTATGTAGATGAAATCCTTTGGCTGGCTGCAGGTTGTGCAGGCCTGGGCTAAAGGATCTTGGACAGCTCAGCCTAGCTCCTGACCACTACCAGAAAAACAATTCAAAGTACATGCCCTGTTGGTGGCACACTAGCTGTATCTCATCTTTGCATGTGAATAGTATGTTGGGGGTGCAGGGAGATGATGAACCACAGCTGTGTTTCTATAAAATACAGTTTTTTTAGTGTTCGTGAAGTTCTAAGCTTTAATGGCCTAAAGCCGCACTGACTTTTAAAATACTCTGCATATGAAGAATTTTCTCTGTAACATAGTTTTCAACTGTAACCAGTATATAGTGGCAAGCTTAGCGATGCATCTTTAGGCTTCCATTTACAGGTTTGGCACTATTAGTTTAATATTCAGCATTTAAATTGAAGATAATTGTTACCTTTGTTGCTTGATTTTGCAGAAATAAAAACATTGGTATTGACACATCTGTGTTCTTTCTAAGAGCCACAGTATTCAACTTACTGAATCATAGCAGCCTGCAGTTGTAGACAAATATTAGGACTAAAGGTTAATGATAAACACACACACACACACACCTCACCAGGTCAGTAAATAGCCCTGGGCCTAATGTATTGACCTAGTTATTCAAATGAATAATGAAAGCAAAGAAAGAGCAGAACAAAAAGCATTCAAACCTAAGAAAACTGTCCTGTGATTTCAGGCCTGCCTGACCCATTGTTGGGGTGTGTTATATCATAGCATACATTACACCAGCAAGTGAGGCTGTTTAGACTGGGCTGGTCCCTGAGCAGGCCTACAGCTCGGTAACATAGCGACTGTGCTGTGCGGTGTTGTTGCGTGCCCTTCGTTTTCAAAGAGGACCAATGACATCACCAGAACCCGGTGCTTCTCTGTAAGTTTTTATCCTTGGTGTTTCTGGTATCTGAAGTACATCCTCTCAGCCAACATCATCAATAATTGAGAGGAGAGGAGAAGTTTTGCTCTTTGGAGGCTGGAGGATTGGGATGACTTTTAAAAATCGCTCTTTACAGGGTTTCTCTTTCCTAAGGCCTTCAGGAAGGCTACTGGTTATGTAAGAAGATAGCAATGAAAAATGTCCACTCTTCCATTTGATATTTGATACAAATAGCTTTCTAAATCCCCTAAGACATTATTTTGGGAGAGTCCAAGGTTCTTAGCTAAACGGACACAGCTGAGGGATTGGCAACATGAAGTGGGATGCTTTCTGGTAGTGTATAGCACAGAATAGCAATTACGAACTGTTCCTGGTTCTGCTAAAGATTCATTTAAGGTGACACCCTCTGGCTTAGAGATCTGAGAAATGGAGGTGGGGAGGGAAGGAGAAACTAACCCCAAAGTGATTAACTGACATATTAACTCAGTGGAACTGAGCTCTACCTTTTTATGGGCTTAATTTTTCAGTTTCATAGGCTAAATTCTCCTTGAAGTCAGTGTAGCCACATATTCAGGGTGGGAAGCAGAAGGAAACCAGGTGATAGAAAGGCTGACATCTGCAAAACACCTTGAGAGCGTTATATAGAAGATATCAGTGACCAGAATATACTATTATCGTGTGATTTTTTTTAACCTTTTGAATATAATATTATCATGTGATTTTTTTTTAACCTTCTGGCAATTGTCAGCATGCACAGTACATTCATATGAACCTGGAAGTTTTAGCTTTTGTTCTGGACAAGGTCGGTATGTCCTAAAGGTAGGTAGATGACATTTATTCCAATGCCATTGTCTGGGCTTTTGTTACAATGCTCCATATTTAGCACCGTTGGTGAGGTGGTAGGAATTGGTGTTGTAGGGATGGCTGGAGGGGAAGATGATGGTACTTAGGTGAGGCAGAAAAGCAAACTAAAATGAGAGGAGTTGGAGAGCATTCTTCAGCTACCTTTCTGAGACCATTATTAAGTAACAATGTAAAAAGTATGTATCTAAGATCAAACAGCATAGACAAAATCAGAATCACTCTAATGCCATGTCTTATTTTTTCCTCTGAAAAATGTCTGCTACTCCTCTCACAACAGGCTTCAGATACAGAGCCTTATCTGGTTACATGTGGAAAAAAGAGTATGATAAGCCCATAACATCTCAATCTTTTTCCTGGGTGATCTATTATACTCTATTAGGCCTAAATTATGGCATTTTCTCAAAACTGAAGCATGCTTGGAAACCCAACAGTAACAGAAGGTGGCACAATACACTGGAAGGAGAAGAGACTTTTGAGGTAGAGAATCTGAGTTAAATTCCTACCCCTGTCACTTGGGCAAGTCATTTAACTTTCTTGGCCCTCAGTTTCCTTATCTGTAAAATGAGGAGGTTGGACTAATTGGCCTCCATGGTTTCTTCCAGGTCTAAACCTGTGTTCCTGCGACCCTGTCAAGCCAAGTAACTCTAAATCAGAAAATAATTTTCTATAATCAGCAAATGGGATTCACTTAGAGTGTTTACATTTGGATCACATAATCTACTTTCATCCAAAAATTCCTCTACTTTTTGGCAGACCTGACCTTTCTTCTTGAGAGCTGGCCTATTGAGTGACAGTTTATCAGAGGTGGGGAACCTAGGGCCTCAGGACCACATGTGGCCTTCTAGGTCCTCAGGTGTGGCCTTTTGACTAGTCCAAGTTCTGCAGAACAAATCCTATTATTAAGGGGATTTTTTTTTCTATTCCTTTATTTGCCTTGGCCCAGGAGTGCTGACCAAGGCTACAAGTAGGGCCCCTGGTATCCATACCTGTTTTCACTGAAGAGGGCAAGGGCCAGAGCCTGAACTGTGTACCTCAGCAACAGAAGTTTCCCCTTAGGCCCATGAGCCACTGGCCAGGGATAGAATAGGACTTTGAGT
>NW_020954550.1:17667852-17684178 GCF_900497805.2 Vombatus ursinus
TCACCAGTTGCTTACTGACCATTTCAAACTGCATATATCATAAGCATCCCAAACTCAAAGCATCCACAACAGAGCTCAATATTTGACCTTCCTAAACCCACACCTCCTTTGAACTTCCCTACTTCTGTCTAAGGCATTTGCATTATTCCAGTCTCCCAAGGTCATAACCTTGATTTTACCATTAACTCTTCACTCTCCCTTATACCAATGATCAAAAGCCAAATCTTGCTATTTTTACATTCACGTCTCTTGCATCTGACCTCTTCTTAGTAATCACACAATCAATACCTTAGTTTAGGCTCTCATCATCTCTCACCTAGACTGTTGCAATGGGTCTCCTAATTGTTCTTCTCTATTCTCTTTCTACTCAATCCATTCACACAATTGATGACATGATTCTCTTTAGGAGCAGACATAACCATATTACTCCCTCATCCAAACTCCAATGGTTCTCTATTTCTTCTGGGATCAAATAGAATCTACTCTGTTTGGCTTTTAAAACCCTTCACACCATGGCCCTATCCTATATTTCTAATCTTATTAATATTTCTCCTCTTCCTTCTCTCTCCCTCCCTCCTTCCCCCCCCCCCCCCGCCCCGTGACCAAACCAAAACGTTTATTGAGGAAAAAAGTTGCCAGGAAGGACTTATGCTGTTGGGGTTTGTGTTTCTTCTCAATGCCTGATAAAGGGAGATTTACTCAAAATCACCTAAATCCTCAATGAACAGAGGGATCTTGACTACTAGTCTTTCTTGCTTTCTGCTCAGCTGTAAAGGAAGAGACAGGAGGTAAGACAGGGATCTGTCTTATATCTGTCTTGCAAAATCAAGTAGCTACTTATATCCTTGCTTGTATGATTAATGCTAGCTCAGATAAAAATTTCAGAAGAGGGTCTGATCCTTTATAGAGACAGGAGACATTATCTCTTCTCCTAACACAATTTGAGGCAAAAGGGGAGGAATAGATATAGGTCTTATTTGGATTTCTCATAAGCAGGAGAGATATACCATAATTTTACCTCCTAGACTAATGCAAGATGTTCACAAACAGGAGAGGGTATAAAGATAAACCATAATTTATAGACCATAGTCCTAACTTAGACAAATAATTGAACCTGGTTAAGCCTCCTGTGGAGTGACATTGGGGAGTCTTGGCAGTACCTACTTAGATAGGGGATCATGGAAATGCTTCCTTTTAGGGACTTCAAAAAAATGAACCTTATTTACATGTGGGTCTACTTGCAATTACAACAGCTGTTATTAAAACAACCTAGTGTTTTTCATCCCCACAGGGATGATGCAAAGCCATGTTGAAAGCAAGATAATTTTAAAAGCATTCAGGGATCAATTTTCAAGATCTCTGACTCAGGCAGTGATCAGTTTTCAAAATCTCCTAAGAAGATTATAAAAGGATGGAAAAACTCACAAATGGTTCTTTAGATAAAAACATAACTTAAAAGATATTAGTGACTACCTACTCATATATACCTTTTCTCAGTTCTATATACATTAAGAATGCTCAATGTATATACAGTTATTGATGAAAATGGTGGGAAGGAATAGGACTCATTCTTGCTGAGTAGTTTCCCCTAGCAGACCACATCTTTATAGTCATGCAATTAACTAAAAAATGAAAAGGATAAGAGATTCGGTTATGTCTATTTTTTTTTGATTTTTAAAATACTATTACAAAATTTGGTTGTAAAGGGTCTCTTTAAACAAGGTGTCCCCTATGACTATATAAAATTTACACAAGATTCTATGATAGATATAACTATAAGAACAACTGTTCAATGATCAACTGAATAGTAATATTAAATGAAGTATAAAATAGCGAGACTTGCTTACCTTGGGTATTGGTGTTACAGAATCCAAATAGAATAATTCCCTATGGATGGAAGAGTTCTCTAAGGGTTCCTGTTTGCACGTGACATTGTGTTAACTGCACTAAGTCCCACCTAACATGTGCTAACATGACAAAGTCTTCTTAGTGAAAGTAATAATTATTTGAAAGGGATGGGTTTAAGAAACCACACTGGAAAAACAAAACAGATGAAGTAAAAATATTATTTATGTTATAATATGTAGCCAGATAAACAGCTCCATCAATTAATACATTATCTATATTAGGCCAGGAATTCAATAAGGAAAATGAACCAAGTCCAGAACTGAAAAGATTAGTGTAGGTCACATTTGGGAAATCATGCAATGCTCTTAGTGATCCTAAGCTACTTAATGCTATAAAAATCTATCTCTTTAATATTGGCATTCTACCACCAATTTCATATGACTACAGATCATGGAACACTATGATTTCTGAAGAATCAAAATTTCAGGTGACCCAAAAAGAATGGAAAGATAGATGATGAGTACAAGCAGGCTACAACGTATATATGACAATGACTTATGAACCAGTAGTGGCAAACAAACAAACAAAGAAATCATTGAAGAACACAAAAAGAGGAAGGTCTGTAGTATAGTGAGAAAGAGGAATATCAAATGTATAGCAAAATTTTATATATGAAAATATGATATATATGTATGTGTCATATATTATATATGGCATTTAAATAGTAAAATGGATAGAGTGCCAGGCCTGAAGTCAGGAAGACTCATCTTCGTGAGTTCAAATCCAGTCTCAGATAGTTACTAGCTGTGTGACCCTGGGCAAGTTACAGCCCTGTTTGCCTCAGTTCCTCATCTGTAAAATGAGCTGGAGGAGGAAATGACAAACCACTCCAGTATCTCTGCCAAGAAAACCCCATATGGAGTCACAAAGAGTTGGACACAACTGAAACAAATGAACAATAAAAAACCCCAAGGTTTTATAGATGTAATCCATGGCTCAAAGCCCATTTTTATGGGATTCTTCTTATTGCTAGAGATTACTTAATGTTCTGTGCCTGAGCACTTTGAGCTATTGGCAACATAGGCATCCATAAAATATTTAAAGAATCGGAGTTGTCCAGTCAAGTCAGCAAGTGTTGAGTAAGCATCTATCATGTGCCAGCACTATGTCAAGAGTTGGGGAGACAAGGAATGGAAAAAGTCCCTGCTCTCAAGAAGTGCATAGTCCTCTGGCATATGAAATTGAAAAATATGGACAAGAATAGCACAACATGGGAAGGTGAGGGCAGGCTTGGTAGAGGGTACTTACACGACAAATGAGATTGCATTTCCAGCTAAGTTATCAAAATAAGGGACCATCTTAGAGCTACTTAAATAGAAGTAGAGCATCAGTATCTAATCTTCTATGAAAGATGAAGAACTCCTTGTTTTCCCTATGGTGAAATTGATATTAGATTAGTCTAAGGCTCTGAGTCCAATCTTTCCTTTTATCTTTCCACTTCCCCTTGAATAAATCTCAACATATTTTTGTTGCAGAGGGTTATTGCCTAAATGGGCCTTTAAGCAAAACAGATGGTATTCAAATACATTATTATTTTTAAATGATTAACCTCAGATTATTTCATGTTGACCTTCACACCTTTTCATCATTGCCTTCACAGTAGCCCTGTTAATGAAGTAGTATATTTCCACACCCAAATGCCTTGACTGATAAGGAGACTGAGGCACAGAAAGCTTTGTTTGCCCAACGAGGCACAGCTAATTACTGACGAAACTGAATTTAGAAGCCATTTTTTCCAGGTCCTGGTTTAGTGTTTTCCAACTATCCCACACTAATGGCAGCAGCTGGGTTTTAATTTAGTTATAACTGGGGTCAATCTACAAATTGGAATAAGCATAACATTCCAGTAAAACTGAAGGGGAAAAAAAAACTGTGCGGGGAAAAAGAAGCCCCAGCTTTGGTCTTGAGTCTCCTTCCTATCCTCCCCGGCTCTCTTCTTTGACTGGAAGAAGACCCTGTGATCTATAAAAGGTCTAGAGGTTGTTTAACTTCCCATTGGTGCCCTAGCAGGACCCTTGGATCAGCTGACAGCCACGTCTGCATTTGGAGACAAGGATAGGCTGTGCATAGATTTATGATTCCATAAGGAGTTGATCAGGGATTTAGCATCAATTAAGCATTTACTGTGTGCCTGGCACTGGGTTAATTGCTGGGGAGACAAGTGAAATCAAAAAGCCATCCCTGTCTTGGAGTAGTTGATAATCTAATAGGGGAGAGAATATGGAAACAACTATGTACAAACAAGCTTCACATAGAATATATTGGAGACAATAAACGGAGGAAAGACTAGAATTCGGGGGAATGAGCAAAGGCTTCCCATAGAAGGCAGGACTTTAGCTGGGATTTGAAGGAATTCAGGGTAGCTAAGAAAAGAAGGTGAGGAAGGAAAGCATTTTAGATTTGAGGAACAGCCAGTGAAAATACCCAGGGCTGAGAGATGGAGCGTCCATTAAAGAAACTATACCATGTCTAAGGGAGAACCTCTTACACACCCCATTCATAAGAGAAAAAGGACTTCCAGTATCCAAGAATCATGAGTTACCCCTTTCCTTCATGTACTTTCTATGCCTGATCCCATCTTCCACTGGATTTTCTATGTACTTGTGGGAGAGTATGTCATTGACTTTTGGGAGGATGTTTTCCACCAACTATGGTTTTTTTTTTGTTTGTTTTGTTTTCTTTTGTTTGTTTTCTTTTGTTTTTTTTTTTCTTTTTGGTGAGGCAGTTGGCTAGATAGCCCTCACAATGGAGGATCTAGTCCTCCCTGAACATCCCCTACACCTTGTAAATACCCCTTTCTAAAAGCTACTTGAATCTGGTTGACTAAAATTATTCTCAGTCTATAATGGGGGTAAGCACACTGCTAGAGATTCAAGCCAATGGCATTAGAGCCATCTCCAATTTCTCAGGGGTACCATGAGAACCTTGAGAGGGTGATATAGCCTTTCTTTGGGAACCGAGACTTATCTGTGAGAATGATAATTGAAATGAACATCCTCAGAGCTTATATGAGGTACACAGATAAGGGCACCTACCTCACTAGGTAGTTATAATGATTACCTGTGTCAATTGCTTTGCAAACTTTAAGTGCTACAGAATAGGTGTTATTATTATTTTGTGAGGAGAGAGTGACACGGCAGGGATTTCATCTTTGTGTAGCTCTCATTACACACAGTACTGGCATCTTCAAATTTTATGATTTAGACAGCTAAGTGACATAGTGGCTAGAGTACTGGACTTGGAATTAGGAAAGTTTTGAGTTTGAATTTTGACACTAGCTACGTGACCCTAACTAAGCCACTTAACCACTTTGTGCCTTAGTTTATTCATCTGTCAAATAAGGAGTATTGGACTCAATGACCTCAAAGGTTCCTTCCAGCTCTAAATCTATGATCTTATGAAAACTAGACATTATTTTCTCCTTGACAAGCCACCATCCTTTCTCCAAAGGTCACTACAAATTGACAAAAAGCATCACTAAGAATAATAACAGCAGTGACAGAAAACAGGGGCAGTATGCTGTTGTACAAAAATCCAGCACCATTCTATGGCTGGGCTGCCATTTTCAAATGATTGGAAGTGGTAGCACCTGGGGAAATGATTCAGAGTTTTTGAACTTTTCCCCCCAGGGTTCTATTTTATGTATATATAGTGTTTGGGGAGTGTGCAGATGAAGAACAGGTGACTCATAAGTATGAATTTTAAATATAGCATCTTCCTAGTGTGTCTCACACAGATAAGATAAAAAGAGTGTGAGGGTAATAAGCCAATAGTTAGACAGTCTGGATAGCCTAACAGGACGCAGAAGAGAGGGAGACCACAGGGACCCATGACCTTCTGCCCACAGGACCAGCTCAGTCATGGTCAAAGCTGTCCTCCTACACTGTGAGATTGTGTTGCCATGACAACTTCCAGGCGCTAGCTCCATCTAGAGTCAATTAGGCTGAGAACTGAGAGCCTCACTAAAGTTCATCTAAGTAAGAGATGAGTAGCCATCAAAGACAGCTCTGTGACACCTTCTGCTTGTGGGACTGGCAGATTTTCAAATTATGGCTCAGAAGGTTTGTATAAAGTCCTGAGTGTAGTCATGAGATCCTATGCATTGACAAAAAAAAAAAATGGTGCAAAGAGGCCATTCTTAGAAATATGAATGACCCAGGGCTTTGACAAAACTTTCTTCTTTTAGCTTCAAGTGAATCCCATTGACTTGTGTTATCTCTGGCTCTGAAAGAGTTTCACTGGGTTTCAAATTTGGGAGGGGAGCCTCAGGAGTACATGGGGTACAAAGGCTTGCATCATGCTGCATTCTTGTCAGTGTTATCTAACTTTCCATTCCTGTGAAGTTAAGGACTTTGTCTTCTGGTTTATGAACAGAGCTCCACGAATGCTCAATTATACTTCAAATAGTCATGTGATTATAGACCCCTGAAGTTGGAAGGGACCTTAGATGTTATCTACTCTAAATCCCTGTCCAGTGGACAAATCTCTTCTATAACACTCTCAAGGATTGGGAATGTTTAAATATTTCCAATGATGGGGAATTCACTATTTTACCGGGCAGCAAATTCTATTTTGGGGCTACTCTAATTATTAGAAAGTTATTCCTCATACTGAGTCAAAATATTCCTCCTTGTAACTTCCATCTGTTATTCTTAATTCTCCCCTTTCAAACCAAGTCTTACAAACATAAGGTTTGAAAGCCGTAATTTTGCCAGTATTGGTTAACCATTTGAATTTATTTTCAAGGTATCTGTATATTAAAATAATACAGCACATAAAAACATGCACATATGTACACATTTTCAGGATAAGCTGAATTTCCTTGGACTTGATGTTATCTTATGACTTGTGTGGGTTGTCTTTCATTCTCGAAGAGGACCATGACATCAGGAAGATGATGCTATGACTTGCAAGTGAATTGGTTTTAAGGGAGGGAAGGCTGTGCAAGGTCACCAGCCTCACTTTCTCCTCCAGAGCCATCTGGGTCCAGTGGACAGATATAGATTAGGACAGCTGGAGATGACCCAGGATGCAATGGGACACCTTGGCCTTTTTAAGCTAAGATCTTTTCTTCACAAAATTAAAATAACATTTATATAGCACTGGAAGGTTTTTAAGGTGTCTTCCTCAAGCAACCCTGCAAGGGAGGTAGTGCAGGTACTGGCATTTCAATTTTATAGGTGAGGAAACTGAGGCTCAGAGAAATTAAGTGATTCTCTCACAGTAATACAACTCAGAATTGACTCAGAAGTCTTTGGGTCCAATGTTCTTTCCACTATACCATGAAAAAGAATGGCAGTATGATGTTCCCTGTTCTTGCGGATCCGCCAAGCACTTAACACCTTACTTATTCAGTGATTTGGCACATGCAGACTACTAATAGGGATCCTAGGATGGGTGTTTTCTCCTCTTTTCCCTTTCTATAGACATGAAGAAGTGGGAGTCTAAGACAAAATAGAACTCATTCTATTAAAAAGAGTTGTAAAGACAACAGAGAGCGTTGACTTGATAAATGATTGGTAAACTATATTGACATGGAAACAGGTGTCAAATTTGTTAGCTGGGAATTGGATTGATTAATTGTTTAAAGAAACAACTTCCAGGTCTTTACACTGCTCAAATACAATGAATGACAATAGATGGTGATATAATTGCCATTGTCTGCAACTAATTTAATGTCTCCATAGGGTGCTATGATTTGGATGAGAAAGGTGTTGATACTTTCCCTTGTCTCCCTGGCATGTCTACCCACTTATCTTGTGATAGTAAGTGTTTATCTGTTTGTGTCTTATCCTCAATTAGAATGCACACCCCAGGCAGGGGCAGTCAGTGTCTTATCTAAACTTTGCATCTTTGGAGGCACCTCACACAGTCTTCTGTTTAATTAGGGATCATAGTCAGGAAAGAGCCCCTAGTGCTGTGGGAAGTTTTAGGGCTATAACATATACACACACACACACACACACACACACACACACACACACATGCACACACACACATATACACACATATGCCACACATACACCACACACACATATATACACACATACATATATACACATACAAACATACACATATACATACATACATACATACATATATATATATGTACAAAGAGAGAGAAAATATAGAGGCAGAACCCCATCCTGAACATAAACCTGATTGTTTCTAGAATACCTTATCTAATACACTAAGAATTTGACTTAAGAGTAATTGCACTTTAAAAAAAAGAGAAAAGAAAAAATAAAAGGAAAAAAAGTGTAATTGTACTTTCAAATTATGAGGTCTTAATCTGCGTTTTTTTTTTCTTGTGGGCAAACCAAAGAGAAAGGGAATTCAGACAGAGGAGGTGTTGTTTTGTTTTTGTTCTTTTCCCTTATTAAGTTTTATGGTTTAAAGAAAGAGAACATTCATGAGGTTACTTGAATTATAGATATAAAAACTCCTTTACTTTCAGACCAGGCATATGATAAAGGTATTAATCTTACCTCTTCATTATTAAGTCATGGTCAAACTAGGTTAAGACTATCCATAGCCCCTGAATTAATTTTGAGTCTAAAAATCTTTCTTTAGTCTGAATAACTTTTACCATCCAATTCTCTGCAACATTTCACAATTTAATCCTTAAGACGAATCATAACTAGTGCAGTGCAAATGGTGCCTTGCCCCAGAATGCAGACATCTGTAAGAGGGCACATTTACAACATGTCTGAGTGATACCTTGTAGTCCTCTATCTGTTCACATGAGCATAGTACAACCATGTCCAGGTTCCATTGCTCATTTTGTTGGGTCCCATATTCCTTTCCAACCCCTAGAGGAGTAAGGAGTGGGTTTTCTGGGGGACAAACTACTCTTTTCCCTGCATATGTTCTTAAAGTTGGAATATCCCTTTTCCTACCATTGCTCCCTCAATGAATTTGTACCAGACATAAGAATTCCAGGTCATGTAGGTATGACTCTGCCTTAAGATATAGGTAATTATTTAGGTAACCTTAGTTTAATTTATATCAAATACCAATGTTCTGTTGTTGCCCATGGCAAGTGACACTGTGACCTAAATTACTCAAGTTGTCCTTAAAATTAACTAGTTTTAACCAGTAACCTACTTTTCAGTAAAGCAACCAGTTTTGAGCCCTGTATTTTAAATGTGAGCTCATCCTTATACAGCGAGAGAATACATTTCTGTGAAACTTGTGTTCCACACCTCTATTTATACATCCTCATGGTTTTTGCTTCCCTTTAGACCCAAACAATCTGCAGCTAAATGACAGGTTGCTCAAATGACCTCATTTTAATCTCCTTCAGTCTTTAAAATTTGTCCTTAAATAGTGAAAAACAACAACAAAAACAAATACAGGGATGAAAGGGAGAAGCAAACAAAGTTTGATTTTAGACATGGAAATGAAAGGCTATTTTGAAGTATTTGAGCAGAGAATTAATTAATTAATTGTGAGAAGAAAAGGTGACATAATCCTCAAGGATTTCAAAAGAATAATATTATTTACCTTCAACTGTATCTAAGACACAAAGGTACTTTAGATATGCTGTAGTCACTTTCATTTTGGCTTAAGTGTCAAATTTTAAAGGAATTGTAGCATAGGATAATCACTCAGCATTCACATTGGCCTTAAGGATAATGAGTAGTGAGAATGCCCTTTCCCTCCTCTATTCTCTCTCCCAACTCTGATGCACTCTCATAGCTATGCCACTCTTCATGCACATCTATGTATGCAATATATTTTTTAAAACCTTTGAAAAACTCATTATCACCACTCTTATTCAATGCTGTACTAGAAATGCTAGCTATAGCAATAAGATAAGAAAAATAAATGGCAAGAATTAGACTAGGCAATGAAGAAACAAAATTATCACTTTTTGCTGATGACATGATGAATCCTAGAGAACCTTAGAGAATCAACTAAAAAGCTACTTGAAATAATTAACAACTTTAGCAAAGTTTTAGGATACAAAGTAACCTACATAAATTATTAGCATTTTGATACATTACCAACAAAGTCCAGCAGCAAGAAATAGAAAGAAAAATTCCATTTAAATAACAGTAGACAATATATGAAATACTTGAGTCTACCTGACAAGACAAACCCAGGACTATATGAACACAATTACAAAACACTTTTCACACAAATAAAGACAGATCTACACAATTGGAAAAATATTAATTGCTCATGGGTAGGCCAAGCCAACATAATAAAAATGATAATTCTATCTAAATTAATTTACTTATTCGGTGCCATACCAAACCATCAAAAATTTGTTTATAGAGCTAGAAAAATAATAACAAAATTCATTTGGAAGAACAAAAGTTCAAGAATATGAAGGGATGGGGGCAGCTAGGTCATTCAGTAGATAGAGCACCTGCCCTAGAGTCAGGAGGACTTGAGTTCAAATATAGCCTCATACACTTGACACTTAACACTTACTAGCTGTGTGACCCTGAGCAAGTTGCTTAACCCTTATGGTTAAAAAAAAAAGAATATCAAGGGAATCAATGAAAAAAAAAGTGAAGGAATGCTGCCTAGATGTACCAGATCTCAAACTGTGTTATAAAGTACTAATTATCAAAACAATCTGGTACAGGGTAAGAAATAAAGTGGTGGATCAGTGGAATAAATTAGGTACACAATACATTATAATAAATGACTGTAGTAATCTAGTATAGATAAATCCAAAGATTCAAGTTTTTAGGAGAAAAAACTCATTACTTGACAAAAACTGCTGGAAAAACTGGAAGACAGTATGGCAGATAAGGTCAAAATGGGTACATGATTTAGATATAAAGAGTGATACCAAAAGCAAATTAGAAGAACATGGTATAGTTTGCCTGTCAGATCTATAGATAAAGGAAGAATTTAGGATCAAACAAGATCTAGAGAGCATTATGAAATGTAAAGCAGATAATATTGATTACATAAAATTAAAAAGGTTTTGTACAAACAAAAACAATGGAACCCAAATTAGAAGGAAAACAGAAAATGGGAAATGTTTTTACAGCAAATGTCTCTAATGAAGGCCTCATTTCTCAAATATATAGAAAACTGAGTCAGATTTATAAGAATACAAGTCATGCCCCAATTGATAAATGGTCAAAGGATATGAATAAGAAGTTTTCAGACAAAGAAATCAAAGCTAGCTACAGTTATACGAAAAAATGCTCTAAGTCACTATTGATTACAGAAATACAAATTAAAACAACTCTGAGGTACCACCTCATACCTATCAGATTGGAAAATATGACAAAAAAGGAAAATAATAAATGTTGAAGAGGATGTGGAAAAACTGGGACATTAATGCACTGTTGGTGGAGTTATAGACTAATCCAACCATTCTGGAGAGCAATTTGGAAGTGAGACCAAAGGGCTATAAAACTGTGTATACCTTTGATCCAGCAATACCACTATTAGGTCTGTATCCCAAAGAGATTTTTTTAAAAATGGAAAATAGCTTATTTGTACAAAAATATTAAGTGACTTGTCCAGGTTCACATAATTTGTAGTTGTCAAACATAAAATTTAAACTCAGGTTTTCTGACTCCAAGTCAACACTATCTTCATTTCAACACCTAGATGATATTTTTGTCTATATTAAATGATAAATAAATAAATAAATAAGTAAATAAGATTTGATTGTTTTCTAGTAACTCTAATTTGATTTATCATATACTAGATTACTACAGCCATTTATTACAATGTATTGTGTGCCTAATCTATTCCACTGATCCACCATTTTATTTCTTACCCAGTACCAGATTGTTTTGATAATTAGTACTTTATAATACAGTTTGAGATCTGGTACATCTAGGCAGCATTCCTTCACTTTTGTTTCATTGATTCCCTTGATATTCTTTTCCATCAGGGTTAAGCAACTTGCCCAGGGTCACACAGCTAGTAAGTGTTAAGTGTCAAGTGTATGAGTCTATATATTTATAGCAACTCTTTTTCTGGTGGCTAAGAATTGTTTATAGAGGGGTTGCCCATAAATTGGGGAATGTCTGAACAAACTATGGTATACAATTATAGTGAAATATTATTGTACTATAAGAAATGACGAACAGTATGATTTCAGAAAAACCTGGAAAGACTTACATGAACTGCGGCTGAGTGAAGTGAGCAGAACCAGGACAACATTGTACAGTAACAGCAATATTGTACAATGAAGAATTGTGAATAATTTATCTATTCTCAGCAATACAATGATCCAAGACAATTCCAAAGGACTCATGAAGAAAAATGTTATTTGCTTCCAGAGAAAGAACTGATGTCATGTGAATACAGACTAAAGCATATTATTTTTCCCTTCCTTCCTTCCTTTCTTCCTTCTTTCCTTCCTTCCTTCCTTCCTTCCTTCCGTTCTTCCTTTCTTTTTCTCTCAGTTTCTTGCACAAAATGGCTAATATGAAAATGTTTTACATGATTGCACATGTGTAACCTGTATCAGATTGCTTACCATCTCAGGAAGGGAGGAGAGGAGGAAGGAAGGGATAGAATTTGAAACTCAAAACTTAAAAAAAAAATACCAAATGTTAAAAATTATTTTGCATGTAATTAGGGAAAAAACAAAATCTTATTTTAAAAAGATCTTAGAAAAAGTTGTACTATTCAGCTAAACTGAATCAACTACAGTATATATTGATTACATAAAATTAATATAAAAATAATATAAATATAAAATTTTATTAATATAAAAATACATAAAATTAAAACATAGAATTTTAAGGTTTTCAAAGTTCTTTACATATATTATCTCATTTTATTCTCATAACAACCCTGGGAGGAAGGTGATATTATTATCTACATTTTATAGTTGAGGAAACCTAGGCTAAGAAAGATTAAGTGACTTGTCCAGGTTCACATAACTTGTAGTTGTCAAACATAAAATTTAAACTCAGGTTTTCTGACTCTAAGTCAACACTATCTTCATTTCATCACCTAGATGATATTTTTGTCTGTATTAAATGGTAAATAAGCAATTGATTTGATTGTTTTCTAGTCAATCTAATTTGACTAGAAAATATATTTGATATATAAATGATAATATTCTGTGCTGTGGCTCATGTGCAAAAGTGATGTTACTGATAAATTAATTGCATGTATTTATATGTGCCAGAAGAAACTGTGTTAAGTGCTAAGGATACAAAGAAAGGCACAAAGAAAGGTCCTTGCCCTCCGGGATCTTACATTCTATTGGGAGAGACAGCACCTACATAAATAGGTTTGTACAAGGTATATGGAAGGTAACCTTACAGGGGAAGGCTCTAACCAGTTGCATCTGCACTTTGAGTGGAGCAGATGTAGTACCAATTGATTTGTGGTGATCTGCTCCTTCTTTCTGAATCAGTTTCCTTTATGAACAATGTCATGGATGTTTTGGATGGAGACTGAGAGAGACAGTATTTATCCCCATTGAACAGGGTGAAGATAATTGGTCCATATGGCTACTAGATGCATTGTCTTGGGTACATTAATATAGTATTCTCATTAAGTTAACTACCCAGCAGTATATGGACTGATTGAGAGGTCTGAAAACACTGTTTTAGTGAGAAGATCTATCTAATTTGGGTTGGATTCACACCCATAGTCTTTAAAATGTCTGTTTCAAATACCCATTCCACTACAAGGCTAAGAACAAATTGGATAAATTATGGAGCTATCCAATAAGCCTGTCTATAAAGACAATGAAGGCACCAACCACTGGTCTGAGGCACATCTTAGCAATCTGCGGCCTTAAACAAGAGAGAATAGGAATTGCCCCTATTTGTCATCCATGGACTATCTGTATCTTTCTTATGAAAGTTTCCTCATTTTACACAATTTATTATCTTTTAATCAGATGCTGAAGCTTTATCTCTGAATGGCATTTTACAGATTTTCTGTAACTTAAAAGTAATCACTGTGAGGCTGCAGAAGTTCTGCCTGTGCCACTGTCCTAGCTGTGTGACTGTGGGGAAATCACTTAACCTCAGTGTTCCAGGCAACTGTCTGTCACTCTAAGTTATAGATAAGTCACTGACTTGCACTGGTAGAAGAGGGAGTTTCCCTACTAGCATCCGTCTATATTGATTGAAGATGAATCATAGATCTGTACTCCACCCCCTCCAGAGGAAGGATTATCAGAATAAGGTCAGAATTACAAACAAACGAAAGGAAAAAAAAAGGCATAGTCTACTTTAAACAAATTGCCTTTCAGTCAAAGGAGAACTACATGAGCATTTACCTCTCATTCTTCCTTAGTGAAAAATAACCGAGAGGGAAAGGACAAGGATGGGAAAGGGCAGAGAAGGAAAGAAAAATTGTCCATGAAAAAAAGATGCTATCATTGGTTTTCCATTTGTTGAGTGACCCCATTTTGAAGCTGCATGATGTTTTCCCTGGGGCAGCTAGGTGGCATAGTGGATAGAGTGCCTGGCCTGGAGTCTGGAAGACTCATCTTCCTGAGTTCAAATCAAGAATCAGACACTTATTAGCTATGTTACCCTGGGCAAGTTACTTAACCCTATTTGCCTCAGTTTCCTCATCTGTAAAATGAGCTGGAGAAATAAATGGCAGACCACTCTGGTATCCTTGCCAAGAAAACTCCAAATGGGGTCACGAAGAGTTGGACATGACTGAAAAAAATGAACAACAGCAACAGTTACTAAATCTATCTGCTCAAACTTTCTAAATGTAATCTCTTTAATGTTTCTTTCTAAAAACAGTGCCTCCGCCCCCTTAATAATTTTTTATCACTGCTCTCTTTGGATTCTGTCCAATTTGTTTACAAAAATTGAAGTTTTACAGTTAAAAATAGGAGTCTAGGCCTATTTGCTTATGATTCACATAGAGAAGCGCCCATAAAATGTCGCTGGAGAGATCCAGAGGCTTGTAGAGGCAGCAACAGAAGAACCTAATCCAAGACTCCAGCTGTGTTTATAGCAAGAGGGTAAATTAGATGTAGGGTTGCAAAAATCCATTTGTGAGCCGTCAACTGCCTGGAAAAAAGGGATCTTTCGCTTGCCAGTCCTTCTTGTAGGGCTCTGTTATAAGAAACACTTGGTTAATCTGATTTAACCCAAATAACATAGACTCAGCAAAGCAGATTTGCCCTATGATGTTAATAGATAATGACTTTTAAAACAAGTAAGCATATTTTCCCCCCTGCCATTCCAGCTCATAGGGGTCTTTCACTCCTGAGTTCCTACAGCACTAATTTTATCTGTAACCATTCGGTACTTATTCATAGTTGTCTTTGTATGGTTGGTGTAACTGTTTACTTGGGTGTCTCTCTAAGCAGCTTGAGACCAGAGGTGGTCGTGTCTTACATTTCTCCCTTCCCCCATCGAGAGAACACAATGTTATGCCTAAAGGAACTATGTAATAAATAAGAGTTGATGAATGAACTCTGGGCTGTCAGAACAAGATAGCAATAGTCAGTGATGTGAACTTGGGCTGGATTTAGAGAGGCTCAGCTTCCTGTCTAGGGCAGCTAGGTGGCGCCATAGTGCACAGAGTACTAGGACAAGCCTCAGGCAAGACTAATTTTTCTGAGTTTAAATCTGGCCTTAGACGCTAGCTGTGTGACCCTGGGCAAGTCAGTTAGCACAGTCTGCCTCAGTTTCCTTATCTGTAAAGTGAGCCGGAGAAGGAAATGGTAAACGCCTCCAGTATCTCTGCCAAGAGAACCCCCAAAATGGGGTCACAGAGTAGGGCATGACTAAAACAACTGAACAACAACAATGGTTTTTTAAGTCAATATGCACCTGTGGGGATCCTTAGGTATGTGTGATTGAGACGCTTCCATTTCTAACAGGCTAGCAGGGGTGGGGAGCCTGTGGCCTCGAGGCTACATGTGGCCCTCTACGTCCTCAAGTGCGGCCCTTTGACTGACTCCAAACTTCACAGAACAAATCCCCTTAATAAAGTATTTGTTCTGTAAAACTTGGACTCAGTCAAAAGGCTGCACTCAAGGACCTAGAAGGCCACATGTGGCTTTGAGACCACAGGTTCCCCACCCCTGCTAGATCACTGATCTAGTTTAAGTCTCACATTTTATTATTGAAGAAACCGAGACCCCAGTTTATGTAACTCGCCCAACATCACTCAGGTAGCAAGTAGCATTCAGGATTTGAACCCAGGTCCTCAGCTCCAAATCCTTCCCTTTTGCTACTGCACCATAATGCCTCTCAAAAGACAAGAGCTGTCTTCAAGTATTTAGAGGACTGTTATGTATAAGAAAGATTAAACTGTTTAGTTTGGTCCCAGACAGCAAAACCTGGCTTCCTTGCCTTTCTTCATGTCTTAGCCGAAATCTTAAATTCTGTAGGAAGCGTTTCCCAGTCCCCATTAGTGCTAGTGGCCTTCCCTCTGAGATTCTTTCTTCTTTCTTTCTTTCTTTCTTTCTTTCTTTCTTTCTTTCTTTCTTTC
>NW_020954550.1:17684188-17692233 GCF_900497805.2 Vombatus ursinus
ATCTATCTATCTATCTATCTATCTATCTATCTATCTATCTATCTATCTATCTATCTTGTTTCTACATAGCTTTTTACTATTATCTCCCTCTGACTACTAGGTCCTGGAGTTTAGGGACTGTTTTTGCCTTTCTTTGTATTTCCAGAACTCATAACCATGATTGGCCCATAGTAGGCACTTAATAAAGCCTTATTGACTTCACTCGAACCAGGAGCAATGGATGGGAGCTTCAAGGAGGCAAATTTAGGTTCAAGAAAAGGAAAACTTCCTAACTATTAGAGCTGTCTGATAAAGTAGAATAGGCTGCTTCAGAAAGTCACAGGCTCCTGCTTGTCAGGGGTCTTCAAGAAAAGGTTTTTGGATGGCGATAATGGGGATTCCTTTTGGGATAAGCCGGACTCCATGGCTGCTCAGGGACCTCCCAACTTCAAAATTCTGAGCTGAGGCATTGCGGTGTAATGGAAAGCATTCTGGATTTGGAGTCAGAAGACCTCGGTTCAAATTCTGGCTTTGTCACTTACCAATTTTATGTTCTTGGGCAAAACACTCAATCTCCTTGGTACCCACTTGCCTCACCGACGATGTGAGGGAGTTGGAAGTGATCCAGCCCCACCAAGCTCTGCATCTATGATCCTGTGAACCAGGGCAGTTGCGTCAGGGACGGAAGGTCACAGGGCAGGATTTGTCTAAGCCATTATGGTCATGCCTCCTACTAAAGGGCATGGAGGCAATGTCTTTTGTTGCCTTTGTAGACCATCAGCATCTTGCCTAGCTTCCTATAGGTTTCCTGTAGGAAGCCACTAGAGTTTATTGAGGGGATGGGGGAGGAGCAGGGGGGAGTAACATGGTAAAACCTGTGTTTTGGTAAAATCACTCTAATAGCTAGGTGGAAAATGGCCTGGAGTGGGGACAGACTTCAGGCAGGAAGACCAACCAGCAGGCTATTGAAACAGTTCAGTTCTAAGATGATGATGGTTTGCATCCAGGTGGCAGCAGTATCAGAGGAGAGAAGGAAATGTATGCAAGAGATTTATAAGGATAAAGTCAACAGACCTTGACAACATATTGGATATGGGGGCTGAGAGAGTGAGGAGTTGAAGATGACACCCTAGGCCAGAAGGGATAGCTAAAGCCAGAGTGAGGAGTAATGCTGAACTTACCCCTAAGAAATTCACACAGGTATTGACATGATTGGGCAGCTACATGTTGCGGTGGATAGCACACCAAGCCTGGAGTCAGGAAGATTCACTTTCCTGAGTTCAAATCTGGTCTCAGATACTTATTAGCTGTGTGACCATGTGTAAATGACTGCATATTGTTTGCCTCAGTTTCCTCATCTGTAAAATGAGCTGGAAAAGGAAATGGCAAACCACTCCAGTATCTTTGCCATGAAAACCCCAAATGGGGTCACAAAGAGTCAGACACGACTAGAAATGACTGAATGACAATAACGAAAATCGAAATGGTTCTTCTTACTTTCCCCTTCTTTTCTCTCAGAAAGAATAATAATCTAAGTCAATGAGTACTTTAATATTGGTTCATTATAGATAAAATGTGATTTATTACAACTGTTTTTCATTTGTATGTTTCATTATTTGTGAACAGGTTGTTATAAAAAAGAGGAAGAATGATTATTCTCAGCATAGAAGGGAAAGTGAATATCAGTAAATCTGGATACCAGTTGAGGGCTTGAGAGAGATATGAGACAGTATAATCAAACTCATATAGTATACCAAACTGTACATATGGATCTCTGTGAGCCACACATTGACTTAGAAAATCAAATGTGTTTATATATGCACTCATATATGTATTATTAACACACCAACACATTAAAATCAGACAGAAACTGCATTTTAATCTGGCTCAGGTCAAACTTTGGACTGTTGTGGGCCACATGTGGCCATGTGGGCTGTGGGTTTGATACTTCTGTTATAAGAGAAAATAATATTGATTTTTAACATTTTTTATAAATGTCCAAAAGGAGGTAAAGCTGAGTCTGGGGCTTTTGCCCTTAGGCAAAAAAAAAGGAGTCAACAGGCATTGCTATCTGGTAGGAGTCTGTCTTCTTCCCCTCCTTCCCATGCATGAGCAGAGGGGAAAAAAAAAATCTGTAATAGAGAAGTTGACAGCAGTGACTAAAAAGTAGGTCAAGTCTGGTGGGCGGAGAAAGGAAGTATCTGTGTAGGCCAGTAATGTCCATATTACAAGGGTGGGGGCCAGAGACGGGAGTGAGTATTCCTCCCATTTATTTCACCATCTACCCAACAAAGCTCCAGACTTGATAACACAAAGAGCAATAGAAAAGATGTGTTATTTTTCAGGGCTTTGTTCTGTCATTTTGGACTGGGGTCAGGTAAGATAGGAGCTAGGACAAATTGTGAAATGTATTTCATTATAACGCAGAGGGATTTCATGTAACGCATCAGCCCAGGGTAACTGTAGGGTCTCTCTCACTGCTCTGACTCATTGCCCCCACCCAGAGACACTGGGAAACTTACTGTATGACACCACCCAGTATGTTGTCACCATCTCCCTTTGCGAGCACATAATTCACAGAATTAGAAGGAGCAACATTTGATTTACAGATGGGTGATAAGAAATAGAACCCCCAATAGAACTTAGGGAAAACGGGATGGTCTGCCAAGAAGAAACTGCCCCCAGGGACATCTAAAGCTTTAGTCACTTATTAAGATACTAAGTCCATAAAACACACTGTGCTGTTATCTGAGATCTAATGGGGGAATCAAGGGTTGCCCATTGGTATTCAATTTAAGTTGCTACCAAGGAAGTATAAGAGGGTAAATAGATGTCCCTAAAGTCATAACATACACAGAGGAAATACAGAAGGTACACAGAGGAAGCTTAAATGAATCAGGGTAGGGTCCGATACTCTAGAATGCCAAACTTTTGAATTAAGAGTCTAAGCACGGTGGCCAACATCCACTTATGCCAACTACTGTCAAGGCTTGAGCCTCTGTGCTGTTCTCTATGCTAATGCAAATACCTGGCTTCTTGGAAATATCTCTTGATCATGCTGGTTAACACCTTGGACTATAGACAGTAATGGATGCTTTCATAGATGGATGTTAGGACTGGAAGAGATCAGGCAAAGGCTGAGAACTTAGAGAAAGAGTTGAACCCAGAAAGTGCCAGTGAAGCAGAGGGTTAAAAATAAAGATGGATCAGCATTCAGGGGGAATTATTCAGAAGCTAGAGATTAAAGAAACAGTGAAAGGGAGTAAGCATTTGCCTACCACCTACTACATGCCAGGTACTGTGCTAAGCTTTTTTTTTTCTTTCTTTTCTCACAAAAATAATCTCATTTAATCCTCACAATATCCCTGAGAAGTAGTTACTATTATTACCCCCATTTTATAGTTGAGGAAATTGAGACAAAAGGCATTGGGTCACTTGCCCAGGATCACAGAGCTAGTAAGTGTCTGAGGTCAGATTTGAACTCGTCTTCTTTTTTTTTTTTTAATGGTAATATTTTATTTATTTTTTTTGTTTTCAACATTTACTTCCACAAGATTTTGAGTTCCAAATTTTCACCCCATCTCGCCCCTCCCACCACCCCAAGATGGCATGCATTCTGAATACCCCTTCCCCTAGTCTGCCTTCCCTTCTATCTCTCCCCCACTTCTCTTATCCCCTTCCCCTTCTATTTTCCTGTAGGGCAGGATGGATTTCTGTACCCCATTTCCTGTATTTCTTATTTCCCAGTTGCACATAAAAACACTTTTTTTAAACATGTGTTTTTAAAACTTTCTCCTTTCCTCCCTCCCCACCCACCCTCATTGATAAGGCAAGCAACTAAATATAGGTTATATATGTGCAGTTATGCAAAACATTTCCATAGTAGACATGCTGTGAAAAACTAACTCTATTTCCCTTAATCCTATCCCACCCCCCCATTTATTCTATTCTTTCTTTTGACCCTGTCCCTCCTCAGAAGTATTTGCTTCTGATTACTCCCTTTCCCAGTCTGCCCCCCTCTCTATCATCCCCCTACTTGCTTGTCCCCTTCCCCCCATTTTCCTGTAGGTTAAGACAGATTTCTATACCCAATTGAGTGTGTATGTTATTCCCTCCTTAAATCCTATGAGAATAAGATTCACTCATTCCCTCTCACCTTCCCCTGTTTCCCCTCCACTGTAAGAGCCTTTTCTTTTCTGTTTTTTTTTGTTGTATGAGATAATTTACCCCATTCTACCTTTCCCTTTCTCCTTCTCCTAGTATAATCCTATCTCATCCCTTAATTTTATTCTCCAGATATGACCCCTTCATTTTCAACTCACCCTGTGCCCTCTATCTATCTATCTATCTATCTATCTAACTATCTATCTATCTATCTATCTCTATATATATGCACATATAATTTTTTCCCCTCCAACTACCCTAATACTGACAAAAATCTCATGAGTTACAAATATCATCTTTCCATGCAGGAATGTAAACAGTTCAACCTTAATAAGTCTCTTAAGATTTTCTCTTTCCTGTTTACCTCTTCCATGTTTCACTTGAGTCTTGTATTTGAAAGTCATATTTTCTATTCAGCTCTGGTCTTTTCATCAAGAATGCTTGAAAGTCCTCTATTTCACTGAATGACCATTTTTCCCCTGAAGAATTATACTCAGTTTTGCTGGGTAGATGATTCTTGGTTGTAATCCTATCTCCTTTGCCCTCCAGAATATTATATTCCATGCCCTGTGGTCCCTTAATGTAGAAGCAGCTAAATCTTGTGTTATCCTGATTGTGTTTCCACAATATTTGAATTGTTTCTTTCTGGATGCTTGCAATATTTTCTCCTTGACCTGGGAACTCTGAAATTTGGCTACAATATTCCTAGGAGTTTTCCTTTGGGGATCTCTTTCAGGAGGAGATCGGTGGATTCTTTCAATTTCTATTTTGCCCTCTGGTTCTAAAATACGAGGACAGTTTTCCTGGATAATTTTTTGAAAGATGATGTCTAGGCTCTTTTTTTGATCATGGCTTTCCGATAGTCCAATAATTTTTAAATTCTCTCTCCTGGATCTATTTTCCAGGTCAGTTGTTTTTCCAATGAGATATTTCACATTGTTTTTTAATTTTTTCATTCTTTTGGATTTGTTTTACAGTGTCTTGATTTCTCATAAAGTCACTAGCTTCCAATTGCTCTATTCTAATTTTTAAGGAAGTATTTCCTTCAGTAATCTTTTGGACTTCCTTTTCCATTTGGCCAATTTTGCTTTTTAGGGCATTCTTCTCTTGATTGGCTTTTTGGACCTCTTTTGCCATTTGGGTTAGGCTATTTTTTAAGGTGCTATTTTCTTCAGTATTTTTTTGGGGTCTCCTTTAGCAAGGTATTGACTTATTTTTCATTATTTTCTTGCATCACTCTTAGTTTTTCCTCTACTTCTCTTACTTGCTTCTCAAAATCCCTTTTGAGCTCTTCCAAGGCCTGGGACTGATTCATATTCTTCTTGGAGGCTTTGGATGTAGGAGCTTTGGCTTCATTGTCTTCTTCTGGTTGTATGTTTTGATCTTCTTTGTCACCAAAATAAGATAATATAGTCTGACTCTTTTGGCGCTGCTTACTCATGATCCCGGCCAATTACTTGAGTTTTAAACTCTTTGTTAAGGTAAAAGTCTACTTCCAACGTGGAGAATGTACTGTCCCAAGCTTCAGGGGTTTGTACAGCTGTTTTCAGAGACACTTCTACGGATCTGAAAATTTTCAGTTCTTCCAAGGTGGTATGATAAGGGGCGAGGCATTTCCTCTCCACCACCACAACAAGCTCCACCACACCAGCATTCCTCCTCACCCCAGGACCGCCCCTCAGAACTGTGACCCAGATCCAAGCACAGGCATAGCAAGACATTCCTGCCTCAGCAGTGGCAAAGAGATCCCTGCAATCCCCCTCTGAACAGCCACTTGATTCCCCCTCAGTCTGTGGGCTGAAAACTCAGGAAAAAGTCATGGCCCGGGGCTGTGCTCGAGACTTACAGCTGAGACCTAGCTCCTCTCTCACCACCACAGTCACAGACTTTTCCCACTGACCTTCCAAGTTGTCTTTGGCGTTCCTGGGTTGAGAAGTCTGGAAACCGCCAGAGCTGTCCGCGATTCAGTCCTCTGAGGCCTGCTCCAGGGTCACTGCAGCCTGTGCGCCCACGCCGCACTGGGCTCCTCTCCCCACCTGGTGCGATATGCCTTCCCAAACAACCATCCAGGCTGTATTTGGGTGGAAATTTGTTTCACTCTGTCTTTTTGTGGGTTCTGCTGCTTTAGAATTTGTTTAGAGCCATTTTTTATATTTGGAGGGGTTTGTGGGGAGAGCTCAGCAAGTCACTGCTTTCCCTCTGCCATCTTGGCTCTGCCCCTCAAGTCTTCTTAACTGCAGGCCTAGGACTCTGTGCTCTGCACCACTTGGCTGATTCTTTGAGTCAAAAGTTAGACAGATCTCATAATGCAATGTTCACGATAAGCATTTGCAAAAAAGGTTGCCATGAAAATAATTGCAGCTTATGCACCAATATCTGTGACACAGGTTGAGGAGATAGTGGAAGTCTCTTGGAGAGCTCAGTAAGACCAACCAAATAAAGTCAATGCATATTTTATTACTGTGAAAAATATGTGGGAAAAGATAGGTTAGTAGTAAGAAATAAAAGAGGTCAAGGGTTGAAGACTATACAAAATATAGCGTGAAGATTTTGTTCAGGAAGAGAGTCAGGAATTCACCTCATGCCCAGAAAATTGACAAAGATGACAAAAGGTGGGAATAATCAATGTTAGAGCATTGTGGGAAGATAGGCACACTTGTACATTGTTGGTGGAGCTAAGAATCAATACAACTATTTTGGAAAGTAATTTAGAATTATGCAAATAAAGGGACTAAAATATAAAAAAAAAAGTTAGGCAAGCAGTAAGGAAAGTAGAGCTCTGGCAGACATTGGATCTCAAGATGGGTCCAGGCTAGATAAGAGTCTGGATTACAGGAGCAGACAGCAAGACAGAGAGAAAGACCTTTAAACTGAGGCAACATATATCTCAGGTAGGATGTCTTTTCCATTTTTTCCTGAAATAATGGTAGCAAGTGACTAACTTTCCTTGGTGGAACTCATCCACAGGCTGGGGCCTTGTTTCATAATACCCTCACAAGTCTGCTGACAATAATAATAAACATTTATTTAGAGCTTTAAGGTTCATAATATACTTTTTTGCATACATTATCTCATGTGAGGGAATATTGCTGTTGCTCTTTATAGATAAGGAAACTAAGATTGAGAGACATTCTGTGACTTGTCACAGAGCTACTAAGTGACTGAGGTAAGATTGGAACTCAGAGCTTCCTGACTCCAAGTCCAGCGCTGTGTTCACTGTGCCACCTAACTGTCAAATTCTGGTAGATCCAGACAGTAGTCTGCATGGTTTTTTCTTCCTTTGAACTCCCATGGAACTCCATCTGTACTCTTCACTGTGGCACTCAATTACATTGCTTTGCATTAGTCTTTAAATATTTCACCTAAGTTCTTATGGTTCATCTTCCAAGCTAGACTTTTCAATTGTTTCAGTCATGTCTGATTCTTTATGATCACATTTGAGGTTTTCTTGGCAAAGATACTGGAGTGGCTTGCCATTTTCTTTTCCTGCTCATTTTATAGATGAGGAAACTGAGACAAACAGAGTGAAGTGATTTGCCCAGGGTCAAGAAAGCTAGTAAGTGCCTGAGTCTGGGTTTGAACTCAGGTCTTCCTGACTCCAACCCCAGTTCTCTATCCACTGAGCCACCTAGCTGCCTACACTAGAATATATACTTCCAAAGACAATCATACCTTGAAATCTGTCACAGCCAAAAGTATAAAACATACTAGAATAGGGTTTCATAACCTAAGGTATATGGACTTGTTTTTAAAAATACTTTGATAACTGTATTTCTATGTAGTTGACTTCTTTTGTAATTCTATCTATTTTATCTTGTGCATTTAAAAAGATTTAAGGCTTTGCCAGGATGTCATACACACACACACACACACACACACACACACACACACACACACACACA
>NW_020954550.1:17692243-17737020 GCF_900497805.2 Vombatus ursinus
CACACACACACACACACACACACACACACACACACACACACACACACCCCCGAACACACAAATCCAAGAAACACCTGCACTAGACCCTTGTTAAATGTCTGTTGGATTGAGTTGTAGTCCTGCTGTGTGGACACAGGGGAATGAACTAGATGAAGTCTGGATGCGTACCTTCTACTGTTATATTCCTCTAATTTTTTTTTTAAATTTTCTCTAAGTAGAAGTAACAAGCCATAGCAAGATGTTTACTTAGAGCTTGTTAGGATGACCTCTGGTGGTGACTTCTCTCTGCAGTTTTAATTTCTTTGTTTCAGAGAATTCCATCCTCTTGGATGTGACCATCAATGACACTAGCATGGGTCCTTGTCATACATGCCCAGGAGTATTCGCCACTTCCCTCCCGTGCTTCAGGAATGGGCACGTATGCAGGAAGAAACAGGGGAGGATAAATGGTCTGACAATGACTGGAGAAGGTAATGAAACACAAAAGTCCTGGGGGAAGACGTGTGTGTGTGTGTGTGTGTGTGTGTGTGTGTGTGTGTGTGTGTGTATGTGTGTGTATGTGTGTGTGTTTTGGGGTAAATCAGGAGGCAGTAAACCCTGAAAGAAGAACTGAGAGAGTAAGACATACATTCACAGAGAGAAGGACAGAAGCAGAGGGAAGCTGACAAAAAACTAGATCCTTAGAGGGCTTGAGATACTGAGACTCTGAAAACCGCTGTTTCCCCAGGTAGCAAGGCTGGGGGATTCCTTGTTTCTTCACTGAATAATCTGTGACAAAGGACCCTTGGGTCTGGTTTTGACTCAGAAGACCACCCTGAAGGGCCACCGATCTGCTACTGCCCAGAGGGCTTTCTTAGGCTCCGTCTCCCTCTTTCCCCTGATACCAGGGGATTTTTATGACATCACAACAGTATCTGAAAGCTAAAATTTATCTACTGAGGAAAGAAAAAAATAACCTTGGAAAAATGTGTTCTTTGGCTATATCAAAGAGACCCAGATTGCAATACCAAATGAAGTGTAAAATTTCACTGTTCTTGATCTTATTCATTCTTGATGCAATTGGAAGGGAGAGGTACTGGCAGAGGGCACATTTCTGTCATCAAGAAGTTAGGACAGCAGTTTTCCTGGACAGTTCAAGGTCATTGACTGTAATATCAGAGGTGATGACTTTTCAGCATAATAATGAAACTCCAGGGTGACAGTTACATTTCCTTCCAGTGGTATGGGCCCTCCTTCCTGTCTGGCATGGAATGCATTAAGTATTGAGTGCATTTTATTGTCTAAGACTGGGTGGGGAGAATGTTGACCCTATTGATTTAGAGACAATAAATAAATAAACACCCTGCCCCAAACACAGAGAGTAGAGGATAACTAAGTCATAGTCTAAAAGTGTCAGGGACTTCAGAAGCCCATGAAGAAACTAAGGCAGAGTGGTAAAGTACCTCTCTCAAGGACAGAGAGGTAGCAATAGCAGAATCTGAGTTTAAACAAACTGAGTTCTTCTGACCTGAGGCAGCTAGGTGGTGCAGTTGATAGACCATTGGACCTGTAGTTTTGGAGACCACTAGTTCTGTGGCCTTGGGTAATTGTTTGCCTCAGTTTCCTCAACCACAAAATGAAGACAATAACAGCACCTACTTCACAGGTTTGTTGTGAGGATTAATGTGATGATATTTGTAAAGCTATATAAATATTTATTCCTTTCTCTTCTGACTGCAAATCTATTGTTCTTTCCACTGAACTACGCCATCCTTAACCATCTATTTTTCTTTCAGAGTGATGAAAGGATGATATGTTAAACATAGTATAATGGAGAGCATAGTGGCTTTGAAGTTTGAGGGCATGAGTTCAAATCTCATGTCTAAGCCTTATTACCTATGTGACCATAGGGCCAAATCATTTGACCTTTCTGAGCCTCAATTTCCTCATTTGTAAAATGAGGGGGTTGGATGAGAATGGACTCTGAGGTCTCTACAAGCATTAGATCTCTCTTACAAAAAAAAAAATAGGCGAAGTATCCAATTGGCACAATCCAGGGAAAGTAGAAAGAAGGAAAGGAAGGTATAAGGGTAGAGGAAAGAAGATTGGGGTCAAAACAGCAAGTGGGAGTTTCCCTTCTCTGTAGGAAGAACAACAATGAAAATTCTATCAGGAAAGCACATGGGAGGTGGCAGAAAGGCAAGCTAGGAAAGGGAGTCAAGGAGAGGGCGGGCCCTGCAGCAAGAGTAACCTTCAGAACAAAGAGGGAGCAGAAAGCCTGGAATTCAGTCGCTTATGTGGCAGCCCTGTGGGAGGGCCGTGGGAAGAGAGCACAGGCGAGGAGTTGACAATTAAGTGCAAAAAAGGCAAGAAAAGGGGGAAATGAGCAGATGCTGGGATTTTCCTACCTGAAAATGTCACAGAGTGTTTGTGAGCTAGCAGCATTATGGAAATTGCTGGGAAGGCTGGGAGAGTGTTGCTTTATATTCTGAGCATTTCCTTTCACCTCCTAATTTCAAAATGAGGCTTCATCCTTCATCCTGCTGCAGGCTGAGGGGGATCAGAAGGAGAGGTGACCATAGGGGACAGGCTTCCTGAAGCTTTAGAAGTACCATTATCAATAACAATAATGCTTTCAATAAGACACTTTTCTTTAGAGTCAGACTAGTATTACTTAAGCCAATGGACTAGATGTTAGGAAGACCTGGGTTCAAATACTTCATTAGACACTTACTATGTCACCGTGGAGAAGTCACTCACCTTTCTGTCCCTTAATATCCTAATCTCTAAAAAGAACAAGTTAGACTTGCTGCCTTCTTCGGTCTCTCCTAATGAGAGGAAGCAATCTAGGATCTTTGATTTAGAGCTGGGAAGGACCTTGGAGGCCCCCAGACCAATCCTCTCATTTTATGGATTAAGAAATTAAGCCTAGAGAAATGGCACAATTTAGCTAAGATCACAGAACTAATAGGTGTCAGAGTCATAGTTGGACTTTATTGAACTCTGGTTTCCATAAAGTTTCTCAAAGGGTGAAAGGAAAAAGGAAGGCAGAGGAAGATGGTGATTGAGAGAGGGCTGAAATGACATTTGCTAAGGGGAGGTGAGACCAGTATGGCCTCTCATTAATAGTATTTCCCCTAGATAATCCTGCATTGATCCCAGGCAATATGTTATGGTATGGATTCTCAGACCAGGTAGCTCATCCAGGAAGAGGGAAAAGTATAGTCAGCCCCATTTGGATAAGAAGGTACCCTGGAAAAGAGATGAGGAGGTCATCCACTTTGAGATGCCTGAAAGGCAGTTGGAGATGCAAGATTTGATGTCAAGAGAAAGGCTGGGTCAGGATAGGAAGATCTGAGAATAATCTGAATAGAGATGGTAATTAAAGTCATGGGAGCTGATGAGATCATCAAGTGAGGTAGTATAAAGGGAGAAGAGAAGAGGGTCCAGGACAGAACCCTGAGGGACACCTATGGTTAGAGGATATGATTTAGATGAGGATGCAGCAAAGGAGACTTTGAAGGAGACATCAGATAGGTAAGAGAACAGGAGAGAGTGGTGTTCCAAAAAACCTATATAGAAGAGAGCATTAAGGAGAAGAGAGTGATCAACAGTGACAAAGGCTGCATAGAAGTCAAGGAGAACAAGGATTGAGAAAAGGCCATTGGATCTGGCAATTAAGAGATCACTGGTAACTTTGGAGAGAGTGGTTGTGGTGGAATAATTAGGTCAGAAGTCAGATGGTAAGAGAGTGAGAAGAGAGAAATTGGAGGCACCTATTTAGAGGGTCTCTTCCAGAAGATTAGCTACAATAAGATAATAATTAAGAGAGATGGAAAGACCAAGTGAGGGTTTTTTTTTTCCAGAATAGGGGAGACAAGAGCATGTTTGTAGGCAATAAGGAGTAAGCCAGTAGACAGGGAGAGATTAAAAATAAGTGATACAGTAGGGATGTCAGAAGGGTCAATCTGTTGGAGGAGAAAAGACAGAATGGGATATCCTGAGAAAGTGGAAGGCTTAGCCCTTAGTAAGGAGTAAGGCCACTTCATCATGTGAGGCAGGGGTGAAGGAGGAGATAATGGCAAAAGGTGTCTGAATGAAATGAGATGATGGAGAAAATGGAGCTCGTGGTGCATAGTCTCAATTTTGTTCCCTGTAAAATACGAGGTAAGGTTCTCAGCTAAGAGGGGGAATGAAGGAGAACAATTGGAGGTTGGAGGAGGGATGAAAAAAATTTAGAAGAGCCACCATGGAGAGCAAGATAGTGAGTTGATAAGGCAGTTATAGTAGGATTGCCTAGCTTCAGTGAGGGCCCTGTTGAGATTGTGTAACATAAATCTGTAATAGACCCAGTCACAACAGTTGCATGATTTTCTCTTTGTTCAGCAGCATGTTTGTAGAGCAAAGGCAGTGAATGGTAGGAGTGACCCAAGGCTGAAGCTTGGAAGGACATAACCATGGAAATAATGAGGAAGCTAGGTATTCAAGAGAGGAGGACACTTTTGAGTTGACTTGGTACATGAAGGAATCAAGATGGGGAGAAGAGGAGAGAGTGACTAGTACAGGGGAGATGGCCTGGGAGAGAATTAAGAGGTTGAGGGATTGGAGGTCAAGGTGCAGATGAAGCCTAGGGTTTTTTCGAGGGAAGGCAGAGGAAGAGATGGAAAGTCAGTGAATTATGGTTGGATAAGGGGATTTCAGAATTCTTGAACATAAAGGCAATACATTTGCAGGTAATGATCAAGGATATGACTATATTTTTGTGTGGCTAAGGAAGAGTAGTGGAATAGCTCATGGGAAGTGAGTAAGCTGAGAAACTGAGGGGTATTTGAAGAAAAGTCAATATGTATGTTGAAGTCCCTTAGTATGAGGGCAGGAGTTGGAGAGGAGAGAAAATTTGTGATCCATGTATTGAACTCATTGACAATGGAAGAGGAATGACTTGGAGGTCTATAGACAACAGCTACCAGGATTTTGATTGAGAGGTAGATATGAATAGCATGAATTTCCAAGGTGGAGAGGTTACCAAGTGATGGTGGTAGAAGGAGAACCTGGAAGTGGCAATGGGGAGAAAGGAGTATTCTAACTCCCCTGCCTCCACCACTGAGCCAAGGAGAATGAGTGCAATGAGTAGACAGTGCTGGAAAGGGTGGCCAGGGAGGCTGTTTAATATGGAAAAGAGGGGTGAGCTTCAGTAATAATTACTAGAAGGAGACAATAGGAGAGAAAAAGTTTCAGGAGGAAGGGAAGTGTATTACCTATGGAAACAGGTAATTCCATGGGGCAAGGTAGAAGGACTAGGTGGTATTTAATTGAAACTTTGGGGTGGGAAAGTTGGGAGGGATGGGAATAAGGAATCTGGTGGTGGGGTTGAGGGATGGTGTTTGAATGAGGACCTACAAGGGTTCAGAATAAAAGGAGGTTACACCCACCCATGTAGGAGGGGACAAAGAGTTCTTCCATCTTAGGAGATCTATGCCCAGGCAAGCCACCTTAGGGGTGTTGTTCCCAGCAAATAAGCCTTTTTATTTTATTTTTTTCTAACATAGTCCTCATTCCAAAGTCAAATCAGTTCTCTGTGGTCTCTGGGGAGGCATAAGGAATTTCCGTCCACTTTCTTCCCTCATGCCGTACAATAAAGTTTCAATACAGCCAATGTTACATGGTCATATACAATCCCACATATACAGATGAAAATCACAATTATCCTCAAATACTAAGTTTTGCTGAACCCAGTGAGGAAAGCTCCATAGAGTGTGGAAAGCTCAGTGTGAATCAAGTTTCTGTTTGAGATGAAAGCCAGTTTTTGTTTTGTTTTATTTTGTTTGTTTTTGCTCTTTCTTTTGCTTGTGGGTTGAGAAAGACCCTATAAGGTTAAGGTTAAGCCAGCAGAAATATCAGGTGAACTTTGTGAAATATTTCTTGTTTTGTGAATGTGCAAAATTTTTGATTTGAAGACAATTGTGATTTTTGTTTGTACATGTGAGATCGAATATGATAATGTAACATTGCCTGTTTTGAGACTTTACTGCATGACACCAGAGAAACAAATGAATAGACATTGTTTATGCCTCCCTAGAGACCTCCCAGGACTGTTCTGAGTTTGGGACAAGGAACTGAATTTGGGATGAGGACTTAAAACATAGGAGTGGGGGATGGCCTTGTCTATTTGTTTTAAGGGCACATTTGGTAATGGGGGTTTTGGAGCATGCCTAGATCTCCTAACTTGGAGGTATCCCTAAGGAGGCTTGCCTGAACATGCTCAGATGCCCTAAAATGGAGGCATTCTTCATCCACGACCACATGGGTGGGTGTAGCCTCCTTTGACTGTGTGACTGCAACAGTCCGAGTCTTTAAAACTGGCGAGATTTTAATATTGAGCTCTTTCTGCCTTTTTGCCTCATGAGCTCTATCCTCATACTCCTTTCTGCTGCCTCCAGATTAAAGATCCCAGTTTCCTCACAGAGTGCATGCTACGAACTAAAATGGTGAGAGGGGAAGGACTTCCTTCCCTCACTTACCCCCTCTTGACCCTCAAAAATGGGCCTGAGGGTGTTTCTTGCTATTCTGTGTCATTTTGCCTTTTCAGTTTCAAGTGCTGGATATGATCTGGTATCTATTAGACCTGGGAGGTGGAGCCATGGTGAACATTGAGCCAGGATTCCAAGTGTACTGGTGCAGCATGATAACCTGTCAGGAAAGTACAGAAAAGCCGAGGTGCATGGGACTAGTAGGGGCCCCCCCTAAAACTGAGGGAACACCATTGATGGGAGCTAGGGCCATTGACTGAGAGCCCAGACATTCTTCAACTCCCTTAAGGGTGCCAGAGAACCTTGGGAGAGGGATGAAATGTAACATACCTACCTTTGGAAGCCCAATGTGTGCTGAGAGGCTTGTAGGCTGTTGTGGTAGGTTGGGGGTGACTGACTGTTTCAACAACCATCACTGCCTGTTGTTGGCAATGTGTACACCAAGCTCAGATATCTTCCTTTCCCCTATCTTCATTCTGAGTGAGATAACAGCCCAATGTTAACTATCTAACTCATCCAAATGCTTTCCCTTCTTCCTTCCTGTGAGGAGGAACAGTTGAAGTGAGGAGAAGTTGATTCAACCTCTGCAGTTAGCAGTGTAAACCTCTAGCTTCTTCCTATCCTAAGGAACTAATCCATTTACTGCTGTTCACCATACTTTAATTGCCATCACTTATTCTTTTAAGAAAATGAAAATTTGTTAGCCACTAATTTTTGTGATTAATGTTGATCTTACGTATAGAATTTCAGGTAGAAGTTTTTTCTTCTCCTGTAGAAATATAGAAGATACTTTCCCAATGCAGCATGGCTGGGGGATAGGGGATGGGTAGGAACTGATTCGGTGTGGAAGTCACACAAACAGGGGAAGATTACTAATATATCCTTAGGTAAATAAAACTTTGCATCAATGGAACCTATAAGTGCCCCTGTCTATCTTGTCTCTAAGAAGGAAGGAAATAAACATTTATTGAGTGCCTACTGTGTGTCAGCTGCTATGTTAAGCACTATATATGTCATTTGTTCCTCAAAACTTCCCAAGAAGTAGGTAATGTTATTATCCCCATTGTATAGTTGAGAAAACTGAGGTAAGGTCACACAGCTAGGTGAGGTTGAATTTTAACTCAAGTTTGCCTGGCTCCAGGCCCAGTGCTTTATCCATTGTACCACCTGTCAATCTCACTCTTTATATATAGGTATATATGTATGTGTGTATATTACACATAGATATAATATGTATGTATATTGTGTATAGTATGTATGTACACATGGACTCCAACTCAGGTCTTCAAGTTTCTCAAGCCTAGAAAGTCCTCTAACTCCCCCATATATACTTTTTTGGTAAGAAGGGATAAATTCTATGACTAGAAAGAAAGTTTACTATGTAAATATCCCTGTGAGAGGGGATATAGTGAATGAAATTTGTGTTAAGACATAAAAGTGAGTATTAACTCATTCCTTTTTTGTTATGCAAAACACATTTCTGTATTAACCATGTTGCCAAAAAAAGAAGCAAGAAAAATAAAGTGAAAAATGCTTTTAATTTGAACTCAGAGTTCATCAGTTCTCTCTCTGGAAGTAGATAGAATTTTCCATCATGAGTCCTTTGGAATTGTCACAATGCATTGTATTGATGAGAGTAGCTAAATATTTAATAATTGATTATCATTATAATATTGTTGTTACTGTGTACAATGTCCTCCTGGCTCTGCTCATTTCACTCTGTATCAGTTAATTTAAATCTTCCTAGGTTTTTGTGAAACTGTACTCTTAGTCTTTTCTTAACCACAAGAGTGTTCCATGATAATCCTATATCACAGAGGCAAAGTCAAGATGGCAGAGATAAGGCAGCAACCCATCCAAATTGTCCCAACATTCCTCTCTAAACAACTTTAAAATAACATGTCAAATGGAATTCTGCAGTGGTTCAGCCAACAAAAGGTTGAGGTAAGATGTTTTTCCAGCCCAAAACAATTTAGGAGGTTGGCAGGAGAGATTTGTGATACCACAGCAGGGGCTGGCCTGAAGTACATGCGGCAATAACATTAGGGGTGGGCCTTGGAGGCAATACCAAATTGATGAGCATCCCCTCAATTTTCAATTCTTTGCCGTCACAAAAAGATCTGCTATAAATATTTTTGTAGATGTGGATCATTTTCCTTTTTCTGTCATCTTTTTGCGATACAGACCTATTAATGGTATTGTTGGGCCCAAACATGTGCACTGTTTTATAGCCTTTGGGCATAGTTCCAAATTGTTCTCCAGGAATGGTTGGATCATTTCACAACTCCACCAATAGGACATTAGTATAACTTATTTTTCCACTTCCCTTTCAGCATTTATCATTTTTCTTTTCTCTCATGTTAGCCAATCTGATAGATGTGAGGTGGTACCTTAGAGTTGTCTTAATGTGCATTTCTGTATTAGTGATTTAGAGCATTTTTTCATGTGACTATTTAGAGCTTAGATTACTTCTTCTGAAAACAGCCTGTTCATATCCTTTGACCATTTATCTATTGGGGAATGGCTTTTATTTTTATAAGTTTGACTCGATTCCTTATATACTTGGGAAATGAGAACTTTATCAGAGAAACTTGCTATAAATCCCCCTTCCCCCAGTTTCCTGCTTTCCTTCTAATTTTAGCTGCATTAGGTTTTGTTTGTGCAAATCCTTTTTTAATATAATGTAATCAAAATTATCCATTTGACTTCCCGTGATCCTCTCTTTCTCTTGTTTAGTATTAAACTTTTCTTTTATTCATAGATCTCATAAGTAATTTTTTTCATGCACCCTCAATTTGCTTATGGCATCATTCTTTATGCTTTCCCTCTTTTAACCAAATCCTGAAGAGAGTGAAATTCAAACATTGCCTACCCCCCCTCACCTTTTTTCACCTCCACTTTAAAACTCCTCCTTTTGTGCTTCTTTTATGTGAGATAATTTTCCTCATTCTTTCACTTCCTTCTACCTTCTCCTACTATATCTTTCTTTCTCAGTCTTTCCTTTTTTTTTTCTTTTGAGATCCTGCTAACATAAATGACTCACCTCCATGCCCTTGGTCTAAGTAGACTCCTTCCAAGTGTTCTAATGATGATAGAGTTCTTGGGGATTTCATGTATTATCTTTTCATTTGGGAATATAAACAGTTTAACTTTATTAAGTCCTTTATGATTTCTCTTTCATGACTACCTTTATATGCTTCTTTTAAGTCATGTATTTGAAAATAAAATTTTCTATTCATCTGTCATCTTTTTTTTAAAAAAAATCAGGAATGCTTAAAATTCCTCTATTTCATTAAGTATTTATTTTTTTTCCTTTGAAGGATTATACTTTATTGTGTTGCATAGGTTATCTTTGGTTGCAATCCTACCTCCTTTGCCTTCCTGAGTATCATAGTCTAAGCCAGGGGTGGGGAACCTGAGGCCTTGAGGTAGCCTTCTAGGTACTCAAGCTTCAAAGGGCTGCACTTGAGGACCTTGAGGGCCACATGTGGCCTTGAGGCAACAGATTTTCCACCCCTGGAAACCTTCTCTCCTTTATAGTGGTAGTTGCTAAATCTTGTGTAATACTGACGGTGGCTCAACTGTACTTGAATGGTTTCTTTCTGGCTACTTGCAATATTTTCTCCTTGACCTCAGAGCTCTGTAATTAGGCTATAAAGTTCTTAGGAATTTTAATTTTGGGATATCTTTCAGGAGGTGATTGGTGGAGTCTTTCAATTTCTGTTTTGCCCTCTGGTTCTAAGATATCTGGGCAGTTTTCCTTTATAATTCCTTGAAATACGATGTCTAGACTTTTTTTTATCATGGTTTTCAGGTAATTAATTCTTAAATTATCTCTCTCCTTGATCTATTTGTAGGAAAGTTGTTTTTTTAATGAGATAGTTCACATTTTCTATTTTTATTTTTTTAATTTTGTTTTATTGTTTCTTGATGTCTCATGGAATCATTAACTTCCAGTTGTCCTATGCTAATTTTTAAGGAATTATTTTCTTCATTGAAGTTTTATATATATATATATATATATGTACATATATATATTTAGATATAGATGTATAGATATAGATATAGATATATTTTAACCATTTGGCCAATTCTAGCTTTTAAGGAGTAACTTTCTTCAGTATTTTTGTGCCTCTTTTTGCTAAGCTTTTTTATTTTCCTTTTACAATCTTTTTACAATACTCTCATTTCTTTTCCCAATTTTTTCTCTACCTTTAATTTTTAAAATAAGTTTTATGTTCTTTTTTTTTTTTTACTGCTCTTTTAGGAGTTCTTGTTGGTCTTGTGTCCAATCTACATTTTTTCATGTCATTGTTATCTTCTGTGTTTGTGTCTTAAACCTCCCCCATTACCATAGTATTTTTTTTTTATGGTCAGGTTATTTTTGTTGTTGTTTGCTTGTTTTCCCAGCCTATTTCTTGACTTCGTATTTTGTGTTGGAGTTGTGCTCTGCTTACCTCTGGGATGGGGGTGGGAGGGTCACTCTCCTGAAATTTAGGCTTTTTTGCCCTGCTGTTTTCACAGTTAGTTTAGGAGGCTTATAAGTTTTCAGAGCTTCCAAGGTGGTGGGATCTGAGGAGAGGTATGGCCACTGCTCTTCTGGCCTGGGCTCTGAACCTTACCCAGGTAGAGCCTCTGCTGTCTTTCAACCACAACTTCATTCCTTCCTGTCACTGTGACCTGGAACTAAGCCCCTTGCTCCCTCATGACTGCAAATGCTTCTTTCTACCATGGAATTCCAACCCCAAATTGGGTAATGGGCAATGGAGTTGCCAAATGGCACCTTGTCCAGTGCTCACACAGAGGTTCCCTGGAATCTTTTTCTGACCAAGGGTTTAATCCCTTTACCATTTCTGTGCAGTAAATGTTCCTGGTACTATTACTGCTGCTGCTGCTGCTGCTGCTGCTGCTATTGCCTTCAAAACCCACAGCTGGTGTCCCTGCTGTGATCCTGGCCAGCCCCCAACCTAGTGTCACAGATCTTTTTTTCTACCCTCTTAAGTTGTTCTAGAATGGAAAAATGTCTCACTCCAACCTTTTATTGGTTATGCTATTTTAGAATTGATTTGACATATTGTTTTAAAGTTGTTTGCAAGGGAATGTTGGAAGAGCTTGGATGGAATATTCCTTTTATTTCATCTTCATGGCTTTACCCCTCTAAATCCCACTTCTATAGTTTTATATTTCTCATAACAACCTGGCCATGCAGGCAGTACCAGGGCTATTTTCCTCATTATACAGATGAGGAATCTGAAGCTCAGATCAGCTAAGTCACTTGTCCATGGTTGCACTGCTACTAAATTACAGACAAGGGATTGGAACCAAGGCTTCTTGTCTCTAAATTCTACATTGTTATCACCATACTGCAATGCCTGGAACTCATGCCAGATTCTTGCCTAATGGTAGGGTTTGGTAAGGAGAAAAGAGAAGAAATATTTCAGGCTTCTGAAGGGGATTAGGGAAAGATGAAAAGCTCAGAGAAAATAAAGGCTGGGGTATTCTTCAAAAACAACTTTGCCTTTACATTTTTACCTCATGGTTGACTCTCAGCAATTCCCATTATATGCTTTTATATGAAACCCTTTCTGACTGATTCTTGTGCTCTGTAGCTCTTAGCCCTTTGTTTTCTATCCAGTTTGAACTGAAAGTTAGGGATGCTGAAAATCTTCAAAGAAATACTTGCCTTCTTACCATATCAATTAATCAAAAACTGTTAATCAAATTTGTAAAGAATTGCTGTGTGGGAGGTTCTATTCTAAACAATGGACAATCAGTCCCTATCCTCAAGATTTTTATAGTCTATCGGATGAGACATGGACATATGTAGGTGTATAAAAAATAAGCAACTTTAGGGAGAAGACACTAGCATTTGGGTGGATCATAAAAGATTTCATATAAAAAGTAGCTTTTGAGTTGAATCTTGAAGGAAACTAGAGATTTTAAAGTTGAGGCAGGGAGGGAATTCTAGGCACAGGGAACAGCCAGTACAAAGACACGGAATCTGGAAATAGTGTCATGTATAAAAGACAGTAGGAAGGTCAATTTGGCTGATTGTAGTGCATGTAGGGGGGTAATAAGAAAAGAAGCTGGAAAGATAGGTTGGGGCCATGTTGTGAGGGATTTAAAATAGCTAACAGAGCTGTTTATACTTGATTCTTAAAGTAATAGGGAGCCACTGGAGTTTACTGAGGATGGGAATGACATGGTTAGATCAGCACTTGAAGAAAATCACTTTGGCAGTCATGTGGAAAATGGACTGAAATGGGGAGAGATGAGGCAGGGACACCAATTATGAAGTTATTATGATAGTCCACCAACAAAAGTATTGAGATCCTGAACTAGGGTAATGACTGTGTGAGTGGAGAGAAGGGTGCAAATAAAAGAGATGTTGTGAAGGTAGAAGCAACAAGATTTGGCAGCTGCTTAGATATGTGGGGTAAGTGAGAGTCAAGCCAATGAACATTTATTAAGACACAAAGCTAAGCACCAGGGATACAAACACAAGCAAAAAGAAATACAGTCCCTGTCCTCAAGGAGCTATATTCTAATGGAGGAAGACAACACATGAAAGGGAGGTGAAACAGGGCAGGGCAGGGCAGTCGATACACATGTGAGGAAATGGTGGGGAAATCTGAAGAACGAAATATAACTCATCTGGGCCCTTTCTCTAAAGAGAGTTTCTATGAGGAACTCAGAGTCAAGGATGACACTGAAATTGTAAACTCAGGGAGTTCAGAAGATGGGAAGGTCTGGGAGGAGAATGAGTTCTGATGTGTTAAATTTATGATACATATTTGACATCTAGTTAGAAATGTCAAAATGGCACTTTCTAATGTTCAGGAAGCAGTTGGTGATGTGATACTGAAACACAGGAAACAAAGCAGGAAATCAGATTTCTTTCAGCTTGGTGAGTAGGTCTGTTCTGTAGGAACAAATCCAGACTTGTTTTTGCTGTTTGTTCTTATAGTGGTGGGGAATTTGAATTTCTGCCTGTATCTTCAAGATCACATCTTCAATAGCAAGGCTTCCTTGCTGAAGTCTGGCCAGAGAGCTCCCTCTTGTGGCTATTCATAAGATGGTCCTTAAATTCAGACTCTCTTTGACCAATAGACATGTTGGTATGGGAGCTGCCTTGTGAATTCTTGAGATGGTTCATTCATCTCATCCATTTAGATCCCCTTCCTATGTTCCTAAGAACTGGACAGGACTTTAAAGTCCATTTGCTCCTTTTGCAGATAGAGAAACAGGCCTAGGGAGAGTCAGTTACTTGCTCGAGGTCACACAACTAGCTAAGTAGCAAAACCTGGGGTACAAAACCCAGGTCATCTTTGTTAGCCAGGGCTCAGAAACCTGTGCCTGTTTTTGGATGACTACAGCTAAGAATTACTTTTTTATATTTTTAAATGGAATTTTATTATTTTTGAACAATAAACAATAAAATTCTATTTAAAAAATGTAAAAAGCCATTCTTAGCTCCACAGGCTGTACAAAAACAGATGGGGCAGACGTTGATCCTCAGGCCATAGTTTGCTGACCCTTTCTAGCATGCCATACTGTTCCTGTGTTCTCCTTGTTGGCCTATAGTTGTGGTTACAGTATATATTTCAAAACCTGAATTACTAAACTGTGTAGGTATATGGCTTTCCTCAGGTATTTATGGCATAGCATTGTAGGAATAGTACAAATCGTTTCTATCCTGAAAATAAAAATAAAACAAATAAAAGGAGTGGTGAGAAAAGAACTCTAGAACTGATAACTGGATGCCTTCCTGAATCATCCATTTGATTCCCGGAATCATAGTTCTAGAGCTGCTAAGGACCTCAGAGTATCTAATGTGGGCCCTTCATTTTACAGGTAAGGAAACCAAGACCCAGGGAGGTTAAGAGACCTGACCAAGGTCATCCAAATAGTTTTAGAGGTTGAATTTGAACTCAGGTCCTCTGACTCCAGGGTCAATGCTTTGTCCACTTTGTCATGCTATGTTCTGAGGCTGGTGACTTTGCACAGCCCTCCCTCACTTAAGTCCAATTCATTTGCAAGTCAGGGCATCACCTTCCTGATGCAACCGTCCTCTTTAAGAACAAAAGACAAACAATAATAATAACAACAACAATCTTTGCTCTATAATAGAATAATCAGTCAATAATTATTTATTAAGCTCCTATGATTTACCAGAGACTGTATGAAACTACAGGGTTATAAAGAAAGTCTGAAGACAGCCTCTGCTCCCAAGAAGCTTATTACATTTCCTTTCAGGGGCAGTGGCCTCTGGGGATACACCCTGTGTTGGAGTACTGACCTGGCTTTACCATTTCATTGAATTGTGGAGGTTAAGCAAAGGATAGAAACATCAAATAAGAAGTGACCTTGGGGGACATCTAGCCCAACTCCTATCAAAGATGATCCCCTACAAAATCTTTGATGTGTGTTCATTTGGCTTTTCTTTGAACCCTTTAGAGACAGAAAAAACTCAATACAAACTCCTTCACCTTCATTCTATTCCAGTTTAGAAGACTGTTTTCCCTAACAACTGAGATGCTTAATGCTTCAGTTTTATCTTACAGGTGTGGGACCCCGTGGCCTTGAGGCCATATTTGGCCTTGTAGGTCCTTGAGTGTGGCCTTTGACTGAATCCAAATTTTATAAAACAAATCCTTTTATTAAGGGGATTTGTTCTGTGAAGTCTGGACCTAGACTGTGGCCTAGAGGCTGCAGGTTCCTCACCCCTGCCTTAGACAAAGCAAACTTTGATTAAAATTTTTTTTCATTGTTTGTAAGGCCATATTTGGGAGGTTGTAAAGGAAAAAAAATCACACAAGGAATCGTGATTTTCAAACATTTAAAATACCTTTCACCATGTAATTAGGCACAGTTTACACCAACCTTCAAAATGTGAATTTATTCTTTTCTTGTTCTTTTTCTACAAAAGTCTTCAGTAGTGTGGAGGTGATATGGTTTTGATGAGGCTATGTAGGCAGAGTACAAACTCTGGAATAGTTTAAGATTTTTAATTTGGTTCCAAGAACAGACTAGGTCTTTTTTTTCCAAGGACCTGCCTCACTGAATGTAGGTTGGCTACTTGGTGATAAATTCTTTAGTCATGATCACCCATGAAATAAAGAAAAATACAAACTGGCTTCTAGTCCTGTTCTCCCCCCACCACTCCTTTATTCAGTGCTGGTGAACAGAGTAGTGAAAAAGGAATCAAAGTCAATTAAGAATGAGGTAGTTTTTGGACCATGTAAACATTACCTCAGGGTTGCTACCTTAAATATAAGATCCTGTACAGGTATCAATAGACATTAGGAAGAAGTGTTGAACTTAAGAGTCACCAGACCTGAGTTCTAATCTCAGCTCTTCTACTTAGTACTTGTATGGCCTTGAATAAATCACTTAATCTCTCTGTAACTCAGTTTCCACATTCATAAATTGAGGAGGTTGCACTAGATCAAGGGTTCTTAACATGGGGTCTATAGACCCCTAAAGATTTCATGGAGAGATTTCAAGGGGTCTGTGAAGTTGGATTGGGAAACATTATGTCTTTATTTTTTATTAACCTTTGGTTTAATTTGTAATCCAATGTATCTTATTTTATACATTTAAAAACATCATTCAGAGAAGGATGTTTCACCAGCCTGCCAAAGAGATCAATAACACAAAAAAAGACTGAGAACTGCTGAATTAAATACTAACAATAGCTAGCATTTCTATTGTTCCTTAATGTTTGCAAAGTGTTTCATAAGTATTATCTCATTTTATCCTTACAACAATCCTGTGAGGTAAGGTGCTATTGTCATTCTGGTTTTACAGATGAAGAAACTGAGGTAGACAGAGGTTAAGTGATCACACAGCTAATAAGTGCCTGAGGCCAGATTTGAACCCAGGGCTTCTGGACTCAAGGTCTAGCACACTACCCACTGATCTGCTATTGTTGTTGTTTGTCCTTTGTTCTTAAAGAAGAACATGACATCGGGAAAGCTATGTCACAACTTGCAAGTGAATTTGGATCTAAGTGAGGCAGGGCTGTGCAAAGTTACCAGCCTCACTCTCTCCTTTGGACCCATCTGGGTCCAGTGGCAAGACATAGATCAGGATGATTAGAAATGGCTCCAGATATAGAGAGAAACCTTGGGCTTTTTGAGTTAAGGGCTTTCCCAGTTCTCAATTTGTCTGAGGCAATGCCCATTCAGTGATTAAAGCTAGGCAAGAAATGAGGCAAAGAATGGTCTCTTTTACCTAGTCAAAAAGAACAAAAAACAAAAAAAAAAAACAAAAAAAACCAAAAAACCAAACCAAAACCTAGAACCAAAACCAATCAACCAACCAAACAAACAAAAACCCAACAATCTGGGAGGGGTTTCTGGTCAGAGCTGATCTAGTTTAGAGATCACTAGATTATCCCTAAGATTCTTTCCTGCTCAGGATCTATGCTCCATTGACACACTACTAAAGGAATTAACTCACATGAATTTTGACCTTCTCACTGCAAATGAATCCCAAAGATAAAAGGAAGTTGCTGCTAAGTAGAAGGATGGTTCACAGGGTCTCCTGGGTGAAATAAACAAAGAAGTTAGTTTTACTGTTCATTTAAAGGGAAGCAGAAACATCATCTTATGGGTCACTTGGTCATCTCATATTACAGTATTCATAATAAGCATTTGCCAAAAAAAAAAAAGAAAGAAAAAAGTCTTCCTTGAAAATACTGTAGCTTATGTTACCATATCCTAGGTCACGCAGCTAGTGTCTGAGGCCAAATTTGAACTCAGGTCTCCTGACTCTAAGATTGGTGCTTTATCCACTGTGCCCGCTAACTCACCTGGCATCCCTCATACCTGGAATGAACTCCCTCTTTACTTTTGCCTTTTAGATTCCCTAGTTTCACTTCTATGCTTAGCTCAAGCACTACTTTCTGTAGCTATGCCTTCTGTGCCTTTATTGATCTCCCTTTACCCCTTCCCCTGCCCCAGCTGACATTAAAGGTATAAACATAGGCAAGGACAAGATAAAACTATCCAGCTATCTTTATTTGCTAATGACTTGCTGGTTTGCTTAGAAAATCTGAGAGAATCAGCAATGGGACAGAGAACATGCTCAGCAAAATAACAGAGTTAAAAGACTTGCCCAGTGTCACACAACTAGTAAGAATCTGAAGTCAGATTTGAACTCAGATCCTCTAGACTCCAGGGCCAGTGCTTTGTCCACTAGGCCACCTAGCTGCCCCTCCCATATCTTTTGCAAAGGATGAGGAAGTAGAGAAATTCTATGAAAAACTATAAAATACTCCAAATTAAAGTCAATCAATCAACAAGCATTTATTAAACATGTATTATGTGCCAGGCACAGAGCTTAGCACAGTATGAAAAGAAAAAGCAAAAATAGCCCCTGCCCTCAAGGAGTTTATGTTCTAATGAGGGAAACAACATATATAAGTTAGAACATATAGGATAAATAGAGGGAAAGTACCACTAGAAGAAATGTCACTATTAACTAGGAGAAAGAGAAAGATGGTCAGGAAATCAGTATATATTGTGATAAGAAGTACAGTGTAGTAGACAGGGAACTAGTCTTGAGTCAGGAAGACCTGGGTTCAAGTTCTGGCTGAGTGACTTCTGTGCAAACCTTTATTTTAGAAATGAGGAAACTGAAGTCTATAAGGGAAATTATATATTATATATATATATATATATGTACACACACACACACACGCACACACACATATACACACACATATATAATATCTATGTATATGTATATATATGTGTATATGTATATACATATATATATATCTATATATCTATATGGAAACTGAAGTCAATTTCAGACTGCTTTAACATCACACAGACAGTTAGTGGCTGCGCTGGCCCTAGCATGCAGGTCTCCTGGACACCCACTAGCTTGTCTATCTTTTATAAAACATGATGCTCAGAACTAAACACAGGACTCCTGAAATGTTCTGACCATGTCAGAGAATCTAGAACAATGAATTTCCACATTCTCAGTATAGCCTAGAATGGGCATTAGCTGTTTTTTACTATCATGTATCACTGTTTTCTCCAAAGATTTGTTTTCACATGAATCTTATTCATATCTGGTCCTGCCTCCCCCCTCCTAAATTTGTGAAATTGACTTTTTTTTTTAAACCCAAGCATATAGTTTTAAACTTCTCCCTATTTAAATATCACTTTTAAAAAATCGGCCTCTTGTGCAAATCCTTTTGGGATATTTGTGGATCTTGACAATCATTCAATGTGCCAGCTAAGTCTTGAAACTTCCTGTCATCTGCAGACTTGATAAGCACATCATCTATGTGTCCATCTAAAGTCATTGATAAAATTGTTAAATCAGACTAAAGTACCAATTCCTTGGGCATTCCACTCTAAGTTCACATTGCCCCAGTGATAACTATTTTTTGAGTCCAGTCATTTGAGTTCTAAAAATAGTAACTAAACATCCAGCCCTATCTTTTCTTCAAACATAGCATGAGTCACTTTGTCAAATGCTTAATGATATCTAAGCATAATCCACCACTCTATAGTACAGAGTCTATACCATTCTACCCTTTTAAAAAAGGAGGTGAGAAAACTGGGGGATACACTGGGGAAGAGACTTTTTAAAAAGTATAGAGAATAAGATTAGTAGGGTGGGGAGAGAAGATAAGGGAGGGAATTTTAGAGGGGTGGGTAAAATAAAGAATAAGAGGGTAAGGGGAAAGATAAGATAACAGGGATAGGGTAAAAAGAGAGGCTGAGAAGGAAAATAGTGAATAAAAACAAGAAAGAGGGAAATTCACAAATAGTAATTAGAACTAATTAGAATACAAGTCATTCCTCAATTGATGAGTGGTCAAAGGATATAAACAGGCAGTTTTCCAATAAAGAAATCTAAACAATTTATAGTCATATAAAACACTCTAAATCATTATTGATTAGAGAAATGCAGATTAAAACAACCTTGAGATATCATTTTACACCTAACAGATTGGTTAAAATGATAGAAGGAAAAAGTGACAAATGTTGGAGAGGATGTAGAAAAATTGGGACACTAATTCATTGTTGGAGGAATTGTGAGCTGATCCAGCCACTTTGGAGAGCAATTTGGAATTATGCCCAAAGAGTTATTAAACCACCTATAACCTTTGACCCAGCAATACCACTACTTGGTCTGTTTTCAAAAGATAATTAAGCAAAAATGAAAAGAATCTATATGTTCTAAAATGTTTATTGTGGCTCTCTTTGTGATGTCAAAGAACTGGAAATTGTGGGGATGCCCATCAATTGGCAAATGGTTGAACAGATTGTGGTATATAATTGTGATAGAATACTAGTGTGCTATAAGAAATGATGAGTTCAATGATGTTAGAAAGACATGGGAAGACTTGCATGCAAAAATGAAGAGCAAAATGAACAGAACCAAGAAATATATATATATATATATATATATGTGTGTGTGTGTGTGTATATATATATATATATATACATATACACATACATATGCCTATTTGTGTCTGATGGTAGCTATCTCTAGGGTGGGGGAAAGGGAAGAAAAATAAAGAAAAAATCTACATGATAATTTTGTTGTATAGTTGAAAGGAATAGCAAGTTGTACATAGTAGATTAGTTTCATGTACAATCATCTTTTTACTGTACTATGTTATGAAAATGTTTGTTTTATTCCATAAATTAAAATTAAATGAAAAAAACAAAAAAGAAAATTAAGTTAGTTTGTTATGACTAGTTCTTGATGAAGCCACTTTTAGTGATCACTTTTTCCACTTCTGAGTTTTCAGGAACTATCCCTTTCATAATGTATTCTAGAATTTTAATAATGAAGTCAAGCTCACTGGCATATAGTTTTCAAGCTTGATCCTATTTTCTCCCCTTTCCCTTTTTTTCAAATTTTCAATATTTGCCCTTCTTTAGTAATAAAGCTTGATACCTTTCTCATTTGCTACAGTTTTTCAAACATAACTAACAGAGGTTCAATCACACCCATGAGGTTTTTGTTTGTTTGTTTTCTTCAGTCCCCTAGGTTTTCTTCTCTGAGTCTATTGACTTGAGGGCAGCTAAATGTTGTCTGACCATCTCTTCAATTATCTTGGGTTGTTATGCCTATTAACTACTTTTGTTGTATTTTTCCCAGTCCAAAGACTGTTCTCCTTGGAAGAGAAAACTGAAGCAAGAGTCAATATACAAATCAATCTTTATTGAACTCTGGCAAGATGTCAAGAGAGATACAGAAATATAAAATACCTGGTTTTTGGCTCCCTTAAGGGATTTACAATCTGGTAGAGTATGTAGAGATAAGGCACATTCAAATGACAAAAACTGAAGTAGTATGTTACAGATAAAAAAGTACTATAGGAGTTCAGAAGGAGAGATTCTTTCTGACTGGTGTGACCAGGAAACATTTCATAAAGATGACATTTGAACTGAACATTGAAGAATGAATAAGATTCAGTTTGGGAGATAGGAATGGGGTGGGTCAGAAGAAAACATTCCAGGCAGAGGGAATAACACAAAGGCCCATAGCACATTAAAGGGATAAAGAGCAGTAGAGTATGACCATACTGTTCCTGTAGGAAAATAATGAAAAATTAAGTTAGAGACATATTGTAAAGAGCTTTGAATTCTGGACTAAAAAACTTGGGTTCCATTTAGTAGGCCATAGGGAACCAATGAAGATTGACAAGAAAGTGAAGTGATCAACACAATGCTTTAAGAAAATTAATTCGGTGTCAATGTGCAGATGAATTGATGGGAGGAGTAGAGATGTAAGTAGACATGAAGTTATGATGGCATGAATATGTCATATAGAGGTGTGAAATGCCTTGGACCTGTATTCAGGTGGCAACAACGACAATTAGAAGGATGAATACAGCAATGAAGGAAGAAATTGATAGGATTTAGTGACTGGAGTAAAGGGAAGAGTCAAGGGTGATTCTGAGGTTTCTTACCCAGAGGACTGGGGGGAATGGATATACATTTAATAATCATAATCATAATAATAGCTATCATTCATCTAGTGCTATAACGTTTACAAAGCATTTCGCACATGTTACATCATTTGATCCTTACAACCACCCTTTGAGATAAATGGTATTATTATTCCCATATTACAAGTGAGGAAAGGAGGTTAAGTGACTTGCCCAGGGTCATAGCTAGTAAGTGTCTGAGGTAGAATTTGAATTCAGATCTTCATGACTACAAGTCCTGGACTCTATCCACTATGCTTCTGATTAGTGAAGTCAGAAGCAAAGACTGTTTTTTGTTTGTTTGTTCGGGGGGAAGAGGTCATTGTATATGGGGTGCAAGTAGGTCAGGCAAAATGGCGAATCTGGTTTTAGGCATTTTGACTTTGGAGAAATGTTTACTAGGCAGTAGCAAATGTGGGACTGGAGATAAAGATCTGATTCATTTACTTAGCTGAAGTAACTAAGTACTAGAAAAAGTCTGAGGAGAAGCTGAAATGAGATTACTAGGTGGATGGAAGAACAAAGAAGGAAATTGCAACTGTAAAGTTTTTATGATAATTTACATAACTTGCCTAAGGGGTCTTTGCCAAGAAACCTTTTTCTTTTCTTAGTCTGGCCATCTCTGCTCTCAGGACAGGATGAACAACTAGTGCACTCTTTCATCTACACCCCATCTCCATTCACAGAAAGATTCTTGGAATCTTGGAAAAACTTGTATAGTTTCCAGTTGTTTCAAATTTGACCATCACAGCTCTGGTTAATGCATTAGGGATAGGTACAGGTCCTGTGATATCTTTGGAAAGGGCAGGTGGTTTGGAAACTGTGGTCTGGGTATCCTGGGATAGTTCCTTAGATCTTTACAAACTATTTTCATAATAATGCTAAGATATTTTAATTTCTAATATAATAAAGATCAATAGATGCGATCCACATGGGACTGCTAGGTGGTGTAGTAGATAGAGTGTCTGGCCTGCTAGCTGTGTGACCCTGGGCAAGTCATTTAATCCACTTTGCCTTAGTTTCCTCAACTGTAAAATGAGCTGGAGAAGGAAATGGCAAACCACTCCAGTATCTTTGCCAAGAAAACCCCAAATGGAGTCACAGAGAGCCGACTGAAATGACTGAACAATGATGACAACACAATCTGAGTAAATGGAAGCTCTTCGAGGAGAAGTCCTCATTAATTTTTAAGGGTGTAGAAGGGTCCTGAAACCAAAACCACTAGTATAGGGAACTCCCAGATGAGGAAAACTGACTCTCTTCTCTGTGATTTATAGTCTTACAGAATTACCTAGAGCCCTGAGAGATTAAGTGCTTTTGCCATGCAAATATATGTGTGAGTATATATGAATTTAGGTCTACCTTGGTTCCAGAGCTGGCTCTCTCTATACCAAACCACAGTGCATACACACTTACATTATTGATGTCAAATATATAACCTTTTCTAGTCAATCTCATTAGCCATTCTTTATCTCTTCCACAGATGCTGGATAGTTTATTTGATCTCTTAGTTTTACCTGAGTTATCTTAGTTGAGTGTGAGCTGGACTATAGAGAAGTAGATGAGGTGGAATACAGAATTTAAAAATGTAATGCATAACACAGCATGCTCTGCATAGCCAAAGATTGATGATCTCATCTGTTTGCATGGATTTAATTATCACCTCTATACTGATGATTCTCAGATCTACTTATCCAGCCCTATACTCTTACATCTTCACATGCCTTTTAGGCATCCTGAACTGCATGTCCTTGACATCTTAAACTCAATGTGTCCAAAACTAACCTCCTATATTCTGCACTCCCCTCCCAACCCAACCCTTTTTCCAAGTTCCCTATTACTATTGAGGACACCACCATCCTTCTAGTTATCCGGGATCAAAACCTAGTTGCCATCTCTGACTCCTCACTCTTTGTTTTTTTCTTCTTTTTTTTCTTTTTAACTTATGAAATAAAACAAGCATTTCCATATCATAGTAGAATAGAAAAAAAGATGATTACCCATAAAACTGCGAATCCATTATGTACAACTTGCTATTCCTTTTAAATATATAATAACGTTATCATGTAAATTTCTTTTTTCCCTTTTTTTCTTCCCTTCCCCCCATGATGGCCACCATTAGACACACACATATAAATTACACACACACACACACACACACACACACACACACACAAGCACATATATATATGTATATATAAAATTAGTCTATACACTTCTATTTATCAATTCTTTCTCACCACCTCCCTCGCCATACCTAATCTGTTGCCAAGTCCTGCTGATATTACCTTTGCAACATCTCTTGAAAATTTTTCTTCTCTCCTCTGACACTGTCACCATTCTGGTGCAGGTTCTCATCACTTCACACATGGACTGTTGGAACAGCCTACTGCTTTGTTTCCCTAACATGGTCTCTCCACATTCCTGTCCATCTCTCTCCACTCAGCTGGCGAAAAGATGTCCCTAAAACACAGGTCTGACCATGTCATTTCCCCTACCCCTCTTCAGTAAACTCCAATGACTCCCTATTGCCTTCAGGATCAAATATCAAATCCTCTGTTTGCCATTCAAAGCCCTCCAAACCCAATCAACCCTTCTCCTTTCCAGTCTTCTTATACCTTATACTCCCTGACCCTCCACATATGCTATAATTCATCTACACTGTCCTGGTGGTTCTTTGAACAAGATGCACTATTTCAGTCAGTCACTAAACATTTATTAAACACTGAAGAAATGGACATACAAAAAGAGTCAAAAGCCTCCACCCTCAAGGAACGCAGTGACATGGAGGCAGACAACAAGAAAACAAGCATGTACGAAGGAGCCATAAACTGGATAAATTTGAAATGCCTCTTTCTTTGTGTCACAGGCATTAAATGAACTGTTTTAATAAATGTTTAGTGGCTGACTGGTTGACTAGTGTGGTCACCTGTCCTTTCTCAGAGTAAGTGTGAAACTTACAGAAAGGTCTCCATAGAATGGTTGCCATTGTTTTCAGAGGACAGACACATGTTGCTTTGGTTTTTCTTTTGCTTTCCCCTATGCTACAAGTGTTTTAACTGAGAGCAGTTTCAAATTCACATTAAGAAGCAGATTTTAAAATGTTATAGTGAATTTGTTTTAAGGTGCATTTACAGCAGAAATACATTAGGGGGCTATCTAAGTCAGATTAAAGGCGTGAAAGAATCAGATGGCTAAATAGAAAAGTGGGGAAATGAAAATTTAGTCTCCTTTTTTTTCCAATTAAGTCTTTTAATATAATGGATTGTAAACTATCAAAACAAAGCAAGAAAACAAAACTGAACCAAGTGTTGTGTAAGGTAGCTGGAGAGAATATTGGTGGGTGTGCCAGGAGATATACTACTTTCTCACCTACCTGTGCAATTTTGGGCAAGTCATTTAATTTCTCAAGGCCTCAGTTTTATCATCTGTAAAATAGGAATTATTTCAAAAGTCCTTTCCAGTTTTAAACCTATAATCCTACAAACTATGTTCTAATCCTGGATCTTCTACTAATGGGGTGACCTTGGGTGACTTCATTTCCCTGAGCTTTAGTTTTGCCGTTGTTCAGTCATTTCAGTCACATTCGACTCTTTGTGACCCCATTTAGGATTTTCTAAGCAAAGATCCTGGAGTGGTTTACCATTTCCTTCTCCAGATCATTTTACAGGTAGGGAAATTGAGGCAAACAGGGTCACACAGCTAATACGTGTTTGAGGCCAGATTTGGACTAGGGGAAGATGAATTTTCCTGACTCTAAGCCCGGCATTCTATCCACTGCACCACTTCTGTAAAATGGGGGTCATAATATTTATTTTGAAGCAGGAGGTAGTAGAGGGCCTGTGATACATAAGGGCAGTGACACCCTAGATAAGCCACAACCCTTTAGGGGCCTATTTAAGACTATAAATTGCAAATGGGTTGCTAGTCTGCATAGGTAGAGGAGCTTCCACACCCAAAGTTACTATGCCAGTCAAGTTATAGATCTGGTGTAAAACGTACACACACACACACACACACACACACAGCACCTTCCTTCCACTGTAGTGTTTTCCCTATAAATATATATGAGTAGCCATCATTATTTCTTTTGTTTAAAGCCCAGCCTTCTTAAAAGGCAAATAGTCCTAGGAAGGATATCATTTTAACCCTTCTTTCCCATTTACACCTTATAATAAATGAGTATCATGGGCTCTTTATTCCTAAAGAGCAAATAGTAGAGCAGAAATATGGGAACACTGGGCACATAGGTTCATAAGGGGATACACAGGTGAGGAGTATGGCAAAGACAAAGGGACTTGGAAATATTGAAGACAAGCAGCCCTGGGGATTCCCTACCTTAACATCATGTGTAAGTATATCCTGGGGAGTTTAATGAGGGCTTTAAGCTGATTAGGGATTCAGACTATAAACATTTCCCTCTGGGGGTCTATGTCTGGGAAATGTTAGCTGATTAAAATATCTACTAACTTTTAGTTTAGTTGTTTAGAACATAAGGCTACTAAGGTCAATGGGTTTCCTGTTTCTGCTCAAGGAACTGAACTCCTTCCCTTTCTATGTCATAGATGACCTTGACCCCTAATCTTCCTGGTCATTCTACAAGGGAACATATTTCTACAGCTAGAAAAATGTCTATTTATTGAACATCAGGCCTGTTTTGTCTTCTTTATATATAAAGAATAGCACATTATACCAGGTCCTCCAAGCACTATTTAGCAAACATCAATTAATCAACAGGCATTTATTAAGCATTTTATTAAAGTACCATGCTAGGGTCAAGACATGAAAAGACAAAAGTGAAACAATATCTGCCCTCTGGGACAGAAATTTATAATCTCGGTCACTGTCTAGACTCTAGATAATTTGCAATCTAGACAGTCTTACGATCAACTCCCTTATAAGTTAGGAAAGGTGATTTTAAAAAATCTATATCTAGATTTACAATCTAGTTGTGATAGCAGATTTTTAGAAAAAGCATATATAAATATAAATATATATATATATATACACATATATGTATAGTTATATTCAAAATGCATAAAAATAGGTTCAAGATAACTTAAGGCCTCAGCAGATGGTGGGGGGAAAGGCCTGAAGTTGAGGGTTGGTGGCATTTGTATTAGGCCTTAAAAAAAAACAAACTAGAGATTCTAAAAAGTGGAGGTGAGGAGGGAGTGAATTACAGTCATGCTGGGACAATGAAAGTGGAGAGATCAGAATGTTGTGTATGAGGAACCAAAGGAAGGTCTGGACTCATATTAAGATGTTGAGTTCCAAATTTTTTTTCTCCCTCCCTCACCACTACCCTCCCTGAAATGGTAAACAATTTGACATGGATTATACATGTTCTATTAAACCATAAATTTTTAAAAAATATTTTGATTACTGTGTTTCAAAGTAATTGATTTCCTTTTTAATTAGCTTCCTTTGTGACCTGAATTGTTTTATTTTATGTCTTCAAAAACATTCTGAGAAAGGTACCATAAGGTTTTCCAGACTGCCAAAGGGGTCCACGACAGAAAAATGGTTGAGAGCTCATGCCTAGGATCAAATATAAACTGTTTTGTTTGGCATTAAAAGCATGTATTTTAAAACATGGCTCCACAGTGCCTTACTATATCCTTACTATACATTACTCCCCTTCACATATTTGTAATATATGTGTGATTATACATGTGTATGTAAGTTCATGTTTTGGAGGAAGGGGTTAATGGGTTTCAGTTGGTTTTTCATTGCTAGGTTAGGAATGGACACAAAGCCTGTTTATTTTTTCAGTCAGTTAAAATAAACAAGAATTTATTAAGTGCCTACTATGTACTGGGTCCTGACAAGACAAAAATGAAATCACCTTGGACCTCAAGGAGCTTACCTTTTCTGCTTCAAAACAACATGAACAAGTCAAATCAATAAGTATTTATTAAGGACTTAATATGTGTCAGGCAGTGTGTTAAGCACTAGGGGTAAAATATAGGCAAAAGGAAATTCTTGCCCTGGAGGAGCTTGCATTCTAATGGGGTATACCAAAGGGAGCTGAAAGTTTGGAGGATGGGAGGGAGATATCCACACAAGGACATGGCATTGAGGTCCTGAGAATGAAGGAGGATTGGTCTGACTCTTCCTCAAAATGGAGGTTCTGAATGCAACCCCAGCTCCTTTGCTCTTCAAAATAAAATATATATATATATATATATACACACACATATATATATGTACATATGTATACACACATATTTGTGCCTCATGGTAGCCATCTCCAGGGTGGGGGGGAGAGAAAAAAAAAAGAAAAAAAATTTACATGATAATTTTGTTGCATATTTGAAAGGATTAGCAAGTTATACATAACAGATTTTCAGTTTAATGTAGAATCATCTTTTTAATTGTACTATGTTATGGAAATTCTTGTTTTATTCCATAAATTAAAAATATATATTTTTAAAAATGGAGGTTCTGAGAAGAACTCACCAGTGGAAGAAGGGGGTGGGGTGGGCAAGCACAGAGGGAGAAAATTTAGAGTAAATACAAATATATGAAGGGGTAACTAGGTGGTACAGTGGATAGAGTGTGGGGAGGTGGGGGGATACTCATCATCCTAAATTCAAATCTGGCCTCAGATACTTACTAGCTGTGTGACCCTGGGAAAGTCACTTAACCCTGTTTGTCTCAGTTTCCTCATCTATAAGTGAACTGGAGAAGGAAATGGCAAACCACTCCAGTATCTTTGCCAAGAAAATCCCAAAATCTGAGGAGTCAGACACAATTGCAAAGCAACTAATTGACAACCAATATATGAAAAAGGAGTATAAAGTCACGTGGGGGGAGGTTCAGGGGATGTGCTAACAGCTAACACTTGAGGAATCAGGAAAGGCCTGTGTTGGACGTAGCACTTGATCTGAGCATTAAATAGATCTAAGGTTCAGAGAAATCCCTGCTGATTAAGGAAAAATGTACTTTACAAATCTAATTTTATGCTAAATGCTAATTTTATGCTAAAAGTTGTAAGAACTACTAAAACAATAGCATTTGATTATTTATTTCTTTTGGTTTCTGTGTTTCACTTGGAATTTCATATTTCTTAGTGTTAGGACATTTGTGTAGCTGCAGACAGTATACACTACAAACCCCAGTGCTGTCCAGCAACATTGGAGGAAATACTGCCATTAGCACCAAAACAAATAGTCCCTTTGAAGTGCTCGATGGCAGGGCTTAAGATGTGAACCCTCAGCTCAATCACTCAATCAATCAATATTTATTAAGCTCCTGCTACATGCCAGGTACTATGCTAAGCACTGGGGATAGAAAAGAGGCAAAAGAAATCCCTGCCCTCAAGGAGCTTACAATCTAATGAGCCAGACAACAAGCAAATAGATATATGTACAAACTATATACAAAATAAATAGGAAATAATTAAAAGAGAGAAGGCACTAGAATTAAGAGGAGTTGGGAGAGCTTTCTTTTAGATTTGAAGATGAGATTTTAGTTAGAACTTAAAGGAAGCCAGGAAGCCGGTGGGAGCTGGGGAGGGAGAGCATTGCAGGTGTTGGGGAATGCTCAAAGCCAAAAGATAGAATATCTGGTGTGTGGAACAGCCAGGAAGTCAATGTCACTGGATCAAAAAGTACTTGGTAGGGAGTAAGGTGTATAAGAAGACTGGAAAAATAGGGGTTTTCTCTCTCTCTCTCTCTCTCTCTATTTCTTTCTTTCTTTCTTTCCTTCTTTCTTTCTCTTCCTTCCTTCCTTCTTTCCTTCTTCTCTCTCTCTCTTTCCCTGTATCTCTGCTTCTGTCTCTGTCTGTCTCTCTTTCTCTCTTTCTCTCTCTCTCTCTACCTATTTCTTTCCTTCCTTCCTTCCTTTTTTTCTTTCTTTCTTTTTTTACAAACTTCATCTATAATTTGATTGCTCAAGAAAAAACCACATTCAACATATTGATTTTAGTCCGCGTGATCTGTAATATTTAGTCTCCTCTCCTTCAGGGTAGGCTGCCTTGTTCTTTTGACAGGATTTTCTGGAGGAAAAATCCTAGATCATTTTCATGAATAATATGTTAAAAGTATTTCTACGCTTTTGCTTGTTCCCCCAAGCTTTGGGAAACTGATAGAACCAAGGTGGGTAGAAGCTTTTGAAGGAGAAAAAACATAGACAAAACGATCATTGGTATGAGGCAAGCTGCTTTTGACTTGTGGCCTCTTTTGTTATTAAAGTCCTTGGAAGGGACTTTAATAGCAAGGCATGGGCAGACTCAGGAACAAGTGGGAACAGAGAAGTGATCAGAATACAGTGACCAGCAGCCATACTATGTAGAAAGGGAATAGTACAGTCTTTTTAGAGTTGCTGAAGGCCAACATCATCCCATGCCCAAGGGTGCAGCTTCACTATTTATTTTATTTTTTCAATTCTAAACCTAAACACCAACCAAAAATTAGCACTTTTATACGCAAAGTAGAACTCCTTGTGTTCTCCTGTATGTGAAACCACAAATTTCATTTCCATAGTGTTCGCTTTTTTTTCTAAAGCACATAATAAATTTAACCCATTACTTTAAAAATTGTCTTGTTGGTATGTGTTTTCTTAAGAATTCCCTTCTGTACTCCTTTAACAATGTTTCATTGGCCCCTTTTCTTTTGTTTTTGGGCATTGCCATCATTATATTCTCCTCTTTTCAAACCCCTCCTTCTATCCTTCCACCCTTTAACAACACAGAGAGAAAAACCAACAACAAGAAACCTTTGTAACAAAACAAGCATAGTCACACAAAACAAATCCACACAGTGGCCATGGCCCATAAGACTCTTTCTGTCCCTGTCAGGATGTGGGAAATACACTTCGTTATAGTCCCTCTAGAAATTCCGTTGGTCATTACTTTGGTCAGAGTTCTTTCAGAGTTGTTGTTGTGGTTGTCGTTTTGATAGTTTTTATAATTGTCATTGTGTAGGTTCTTCTGGTTCTGCTCACTTCACTCTGGATCAGTTTCTTCCCAGGAGTCTCTGAAATGATCTCTGTCCTCATTTCTTATGGAGCAATGACATTCTGTTACATTCATATACCATAGTTTGTTCAGCACTTCCTTAATTGAGAGGTACTTCTTTTGTCTCCAGGTCTTTTCTTTTTCTTTAATCATGCGGTCTCATTATTAAGGTGTAATCTTGGATCTAGGTTGTATATAGAATTCTGGCCCTGGAGTCAGGAAGGCCTGAGTTCAAATTCTACCTCTGACATTTACCAGCTGTGTGACTCTGGGAAAGTTATTTAACATTTCTCAGCCTCAGTATCCTCATCTCTAAAATGGGGATAATTATAGCTGTAAAGATCAAATGGGATAATATATGCAAAGCACTTTGCAAACCTTGATGTGCTATGGAATATGCTATATAATAGTGTTTAAATGCAAGCTATTATTTATTATTATTATTATTACAGAAAGTGGCTATAGGACCAAAAAAGCACATTACCTTGTACAGAGGGTCACTTTCTGGGGTGTCCTTTCTCATACAAAATCCCTACTTATTTTTTCTGACCTCACTTTGGCACCAGTGTTTGGTGAGGCTGGTGAGCTCACCTATTGTCAGATTGGTTGCGTAGAAGTATTTTAAGTTAGATTTATATCAGGGATGCTTTTGCACTGGCATCCCTCATGTTGTTCAGCCATTTTGATCATGTCTGACTCTCTGTGGCCCCATTCGGAGTTTTCTTGGCAAAGATACTGGAGTGGTTTGCCATTTCCTTCTCCAACTCATTTTACAGATAAGGAAACTGAGGCAAACAGGGTTAAGTGACTTGCTCAGGGTCACATAGTAAGTATCTGAGGTTGGATTTGAACTCAGGTCTTCCTGACTCCAGGAAGTCTTCCTGACTCTATCCACTGTGCCCCCTAGCTACCCTGGCATCCCTCATACTTGGAATGAATTCCTTCTTTACTTCTGCCTCTTAGGTTCCCGAAAAGTTTCATTTCAATGCTTAGCTAGAGCACCACTTTCTGCTACCTATGCCTTCTATGCCTTTACTGATCCCCTCTTCCCTCACACCCCACAGTGGACATTAAGGGTATAAACACAGGCAAGGAGGAGATAAAACGGTCCAACTCTTTTTATTTGCTAATGACATGATGGTTTGCTTAGAAAATCTGAAAGAGTCAGCAATGGAACAGAGAGCAGACAACAAAATATCAAGATTAAAAAAACACAAAGTAACAGCATTTCCACATAGCAATAACAAAATTCAGGAAAAAATAATGGAAAAGGAAACTATATTCAAGGCAACTATAAAATGCATAAAATATCTTTGAATCTGTGTGAGTCATCTTTTTTCCAAGGAGAGAAATTTGGCAGCCAAAGACAACACCCATTCATTGTAAACCCATTTATAAAAGAGTCTCTAGAGGCAGTATGGCAGAGAGGATAGAGAGGCAGCCTCCAAAGTCACAAAGCCCTAGGTTCAAGTCCCATCTCAGACAGGTACTGGCTGTGTCACCCTGAGCAAGTCACTTAATTTCTTAGTGACCCAGGCAAATCACCAAGACTACATGTTTCAGAGAAGGTGTTGTTGGTAAAGGGTGGTATTCTTCCCTAGAAGCTCCCTACGCAAGTGAAACCACAGGTCCAGTTAAAAAAGTAGAGGTAGATGGTGAAATTATTATGACCAGTAAGTAGCACATCGCCTCATAAAATAAGGTAAATCAGTGGGGAAATAAACAAAATTTTTAGAGGAACTATGATGAAGGACATTACCCACTTCCCATCAGAAAGGTATAGAAGGATTCTTTCAAGATGGGCTATGATCACTTTGTGGATTTGTTTTGTTTGACTTTGCTTATTTGTTGTTTTTTTTTAACATGCATTTAAAAATTTTTTTTAAATCTGAAAACACATCAAAAAAGAGCATTTTCCTATACATAAGAAAACAGTTTTTATATGAAACTGTAAATCTCCATTTCATACTGCTTGGTTTTTTAAAAGTCTGTGATAAATTCTACATATTATTTTCAAAGAAGCCCTGCTTGTCTGTTCTCTTTTGTGCATTTACAATGGCCTTTTTTGTGCTACCATTGCTCTCTCTCTCTCTCTCTCTTTCTCTCTCTCTGTGCTCCAACTCTCCCACCTTGCTCAGTGAATGTATATATGTATGTGTGGGAGGTGGGACAGGGAAGGTTGAATGAAAGTACTATCAGTACTAGTTCACATCAGTGCTGGAAAGGTGACCAGGGAGACTGTTTCACTGGGAGAGAACCAGGTCTCAGTGAAAGCCAGAAGATGGAAGGAGTGGGAAAGGAAAAAAAAATTAAGATGCAAGCAAGTCATTGACTATGGAGGAGATATTCCACATAACACAGTGGAATGGGTGTATAGCTTTAGAATAGAACATTGTGGGTGGTTGAAGGGAATGGGAACACAGATGTGAGATGTGGGGGATAGAGAACAGGGTTTGAATGATGTTAGCTAAGAATCATTGGCATTGAGAGGGTATGGCCTTGCTGAAGTTTCTTAATCATTCAGGAATTAGTTCAGGTAGGTTATCACCATCTCTTAGAGATTTGGCCTCCAAGTGTCAAGGTGACGATTGTGGGAAGCTGCTGGAATTACAGCTGGGGATTTCTATTTCTCAAATGCAATATAGCACATTCTCTTTATTCTATCCAATTTGGGTTCTTTTTCATTATAGATCTATAGTACTTGTTGAAGACAAATGTACAAATGATTTAAATTCAATGAGCTGCCTATTCAACTGCTTCTTATAGACAGGACAATAGACCTTTTTCAAGCACTTAAGTTTCTTATGTAGGCTGTGAAATCAATCTCTTATGAGTTCTCCTGAATATCTTGGAGGAGGCTTTGTATTATTGGGGACTTAATTTGATTAATACAATATGATCTATAAATAGGAAAATCTGGAAGACCTGTCTTTCTACAGTGTGAAAGTCAATAACACTAAGCACTTTGTTGTGCAATAAAAGTTAAAAATCAATGTTGCAGTTGTGTCCTTAGTTTAGTATTCTTAGCCTCTCTGAACTCCCTTGTATCAGAGATCAAATTAATATAGGGTTGCTACTTAAATCTCCCCAAAACTCACAACTGGTAATGAGATTGGTAGAAGGAATAAATTAAACAAAGGAAGAAAGGAAGAAAATTGCTGGGATCAGAAGTTTTCTTTTGTTTAGCAGGAGAAACTCAACTTTGTAAGACCTTCTTCAAGAAGAGTGCCTATACATTAATTAATTGAGTTCTTATGTGTTAATGTGTCTTTGAAAATGTGGCAAAAATGCCTCCAATAAATTGTAGGTCTTCAATCTCATCTAGTTTCTCTTCCTGTCCTCATCTTTTATAGCTTTATTCCAACTCTCTTCTAGCTTACTGTGGACTGAAATGTTGAGAGCAGTGATAAACAAAGTCTGTTATAGTAAATTATAGGAAAAAGGATCAGAAAAGTTGCATTTTTTTCAGCCTGTTTATTGTCTTTCTTCTAGTTTATCTATGAACATCTTTTAGATCTTGTGTCAAGTTTTCCGCAGACTGATTTTCTGTTTCCTTGTTCTTTGATGTTTTATGAGGCAATTCTACATATAGTCTTATACAATCCTCTTCCATAAAATTTTAGAAATGAGTTTTTATGCTTAAAGCTATTTTTCCATTGGCTTCTGTGTCTTTTTGTTTAGCAAGAAGATAAAATATTTGCTGAATGAAGGGGTTTCTGACTCTTTGGGCTTTCTTATTGTGGTGATTGCTTTATATTGTTTATACCTCTATAGGAAATAGTAATATTCTATGTCATTGTCTTTTTTTTTATCCATTTCCCATTTTTTGGTATCAATAATTTAGCTGATTTCTGACTGGTGCTATTGAAATAACAAAGAATTACATCTTTCCCCCTTTATCTATTCCTCAAATTTGTTAATTCTACCCTGTCCTCTATCTATATCTAGGTGCCAACTAGGTGAATAATGAACCCCATGAAGTGGTTATATTATTCAAATTGAGATTCAATCTCTCTCTCTCTCTCTCCCCCCCCATCCATCCACCCAAACTACACACACATTGGGCTAAAACCAATTGCCATATTTTACATAATTATAACTTCAAATAGTATGAATTTGAAAACACATTACAACTTCACAGGGTTCATTATTCATACTAATCCGGATCTAGCTGTAGTTGTGTGACAATACATTGCCAAATGATTGCTAAATTACTCCCATAGTTATTTATCATCCTTATTCTAAGGTATAGTAAATTCAATTTTCTTTGGTGCTATTCAGTGCTGATTGTATTCAGTGCTTTCTTCTTCTTTAATAAAGTATTCATGATAAACAGTTGTGAGACTTCTGAGGAGTCTACTAACTAGTGGTCTCTTTTGCTTCTTAATCCTGAACAACAAATTTAAACTACTCCCCCCAACATTCTCTTATATCCATCTGGATTATGGCCACTTACTACAGCAATTTGAATGAGAGCTCACTTTAAGAGTGCTAGGAGATTAAAATGAAAAGTCTTGATTATTTTCTTCCTCCCTTTTTAATTCATATATTTAGTAGTAAAAGTCTCTCCAAATGAGTGAATATGTAGGAATTTCATATCTTAAATAACGAAAGGAAAAGGGGAAATCCAAATGAATGTGATTTAGGTACTCAAATTATATTTATTGAAATATATTCTATACAACCAATCGAAACATCAGGGACACTAGAAATGAAGGGAAATGTTTTAGTCCTCCAATTCTGCATCCACACTATGAGGGTGGTATAGGTTTTGCAGTCAAAACTAATCTAATCAACAAGCTTATATGCCTCCCAAAAGGAGTGAATGACAGACTTATGACAATGCAATTGCCACTTGAATCATGCTACCAACATCAGTGCATGTGCTCCTATTATGAAAAACCCTGATGAGGTCAAAGAAAAATTTTATGAAGAGCTGGAGACCCTCATCATCATTGTGCTGAAAGAGGACAACCTTATAATTCTGGGTCACTTTAATGCAAGAGTAGGTACAGACTACCAGACATGGCAGGGAGTCTTTGGGAGGAATGGAGTCAGAAACAGCAATGATCACTTACTACTGAAGATTTATGCATCTCGTGACTTATGGGTCAGAACACTTGCAATCATCAAGACTGGTTTGATGCAAATGAGGGGGAAATTCAGAAGCTGCTAAATGAAAAAATAAGATCTCCACAGGGTTTACCAGAAGATTAGTTCATCTGTCTCTAAGAAGGCAGAATTTGACTCCATCAAAAGTAAAATGCAAGTGAAGCTTAGAGAGATGCAGGATTCTTGGCTTAGTAAGAAGGAAGATGAAATTCAGTTTTATGCTTATAGTAACAATCCAAAGCACTTTTATGATGCCCTGAAGGCACTCATGGTATGCCTCAACTACTTAGTGCTGATGGAACCATATTGATTAGTGATAAGGACATGATCCTGGAGAGATGGACTGAACACTTCCATAATAATGTTCTTAACATAGTGTTCCATAGTGTTTTCAACAGGCCACCATCAATCAATGCTGAAGCCATTGATCATATACCTCAGGTTGAAGTCAATCCCTCTCTAGCCAAATTTTCAACTGAAGAAATTTTGAATGCCATTTGGCTTCTCTTATGTGGCAAAGCACCTGGTGTTGATTCTATTCCAACTGAGATTTACAAGGCAGGGATCCACTGCTCATACAAAAGTTGACTGAAATTTTATGGGTTATATGGCAAGAGGAGGATATCTCCCCAAGAGTTCAAGAATGCCTGCATCATCCATCTCTATAAAGGTAAAGGAAATAAATTGTCCTGTGACAATCACAGGGGTCTCTCTCTTGGTCAGAGTTGGCACAATTCTTGCCAGAATCCTCTCTTTCTCTCTCTGTGTGTATGTATATATATATATGTATATATGTACACACATCAGTCTGTCTTTCACCTGGAATATAAGCATCTACCTCAGAACCAGTGTGGCTTCAGAAAGGGCCAAGAATGGTTAGCATGGTGTTTGCTGCCTGACAACTCCAGAAGAAATGCCAGGAGTAGAAGAGAGGTCTGTACATAATGTTTGTCAATCTGGCCAAAGCCTTTGATACTTTTAGTCTTGAAGGCTTATGGAAAATTATGTCAAAATCTGGTTGCCTGGAGAAGTTCATCAGTATTGTACATCAATTTCAAGATGGCATACTTGCCCAGGTTAATGGATGATATCTTGTGTTTTCCTGTCGTCAATGTAGTGAAACAAGATGGTGCTCCCATGCTTTTCAGCATGATGTTTTCAGCAATGTTGTCATACTCCTTCGATGAGGATGAACATGGCGTCAAGGTCAGCTACCACACTTATGGTAAATTGTTTAACTTAAAAAGGCTACAAGCCAAGATTAAAATGGAGGGAGAGTTGGTGTGTGATTTTTTTGTTGACAGATAATTGTGCACTCAATGCAACCTCTGAAGCTGAGATGCAACAAAATATGGATTGATTCTCTGTTGCTTGTGCTAATTTTGACTTAACAATTAACACCAAGAAAACAGAGGTTCCCCATCAGCCAGCACCGTATCATCCATACATGGAACCATTAGTTACAGCAAATGGAAAAATTTTGAATACTGGGGATAAGTTCATTTGCCTTGGCAGTATTCTTTCCAAGGATGTACGTATTGATAATGAGGTTGACACACACACATTGACTGAGTTAGCTCATTGTTTTGCAGTCTCCAAAGGAAAGTGTGGAAAAGAAGAGGTATTAGATTGTCTATCTAACTGAAAGTCTACAGAGCCATTCTGCTGACCTCATTATTGTATGTCTATGAAACCTGGACATTATACCAGTGCCATTTCAGGAAATTGAATCACTTCCATTTGAATTATCTTGGGAAGATTCTGAAGATCATCTGACAAGATAAGGTGCCAGACCTTATCTTACAGACCTTAGTAGGTCCTGTCTCGAGCTAAACTGCCAAGCATTCAAACTCTACTGTAGAGACTGGGCTGGTCATGTTGTTTGAATATTACACATATGATTGCCTAAAAGACTATTTTAAGGAGAACCCACACAAGGCAAGCACACTCATGTGGAGGTCAGAAGAAGCGATACCAGGACAATCTCAAGGTCTCTCTGAAGAACTTTGGAATTGATTGCATCACATGAGAGATGTTGGCAAAGGATTGTCCAGCATGGCATAGCCACATCAAAGAAGGTGCTGTGCTCTATGAACAGAGCAGAGTTGAAGTAGCTCAAAAGAAATTTTAGTTGTGCAAATTTAGAGAATTCATCCCAAAGGTTCATATGAACTATTTGTGCCCAGCCTGTGGTAGAGCATTCCAAACTTGTATTGGTCTGATCAGCCACAGTTGGATACACTGTACCTTGACTCCAACATAGTTATGTCATTTTGGTCCTCTTCAAGAACAAAGAACATCAACCAACAAGATAGATGCGAAGCAGACCCAAGGTCACTTTAGAGTGAAAGCAATAGCAATTAGGAGGATCAAGGAAGGGCTCCTATATCAGTTGGTGTTTGGCATGAGTCTTAAAGGAAACTAGGAATTTTAAAAGGTAGAAGGGAGGAAAAGAGAGAATTCTAGGTGTGGGGCTTGCCAATGCAAAGGCCTAGAGAGAGGAGATGGAGTTGTATGTGAAGAATAAGCAAGTAGGCAAGAATGACTGTACCATGTAATCCCCATGCACTGCAAAAGGGGAGAGCCTTACCTTTTCCTTTCATCAGTAGATCAGTCAACAAGCATTTATTAAGCACATATTACATGTCAGGCACTGTGTTAAGCTCTGAGGATATAAAGAAAGACAAAAAACATAATCCCTGCCCTCAAGGGACTTATATTCTAATGGAGAATAACCATGTACATTATATACATATATATATGTATGTGTGTATATACATGCATGTACATATATATGCATGTACCTATGCATACATATGCAATATAAATATACGTAAACACACACACAGACATATATATATATATATATATATATGTCTCTGTGTGTGTGTGTAGGTGAGAATGACATGGATTTTTGGAGTCTGGGTGGGTTGGCTGAGGGAATGGCAATGTTAGAAAAGTTTGGAAAAGGGGAAGGATTGGTGGGAGTGGAGGAGAGATAATGAGTTCAGCTTTGGACTTGTTTGAGTTTGAGCAATCTATGAGACACACAGTGTGAGTTGTTCAAAATGTAATTAGGGTGGGGCAGCTAGGTGGTGCAGTGGATAGAGCACTGGCCCTGGATTCAGGAGGACTTGAGTTCAAATCCAGCCTCAGACACGAAACACTTACTAGCTGTATGACCCGGGGCAAGTCACTTAACCCCATCCTCTAGCCCCCCCCCCCAAAAAGATAATTAGTGATGCCAGATTAGAACTCATAAGAGAGACTAGGACTGGATATATAGATCTGGCAATCATCTGAATAGAGATGATTGAACTCATGGGAACTGATGAGATCATTAAGCAAGACAGAATGGATGGAAAAGCTAAGATGGTCTAGGACAGAATTTTAGGGAATACGTATTCACAGTGGGCATGACCTAGTTGAAGATACAGGAAAGGATACTAAGAAAGATCTGTCAGAAAAGTAGGAGGAGAACCATGATAGAGCAGTGTCATGAAAACCTAGAAAGAAGAGACTATACAGGAGAAGGTGATCAACATTATCAAAGGCTATAGATCAAGAAGGATGAAGACTGAGAAAAGTTCATTAGATTTGACAGTTAAGAGATCATTGGGCCCAACAGTGGTCAAAGGATATAAACTAAACAGTTCCTAAAAGAATTGGAAACTAATAGCAACCATATGAAATAATGCTCCAGATTACTAATAATAAGAGAAAGGCAAATGAAAACAACCCTAAAGTTTTTCCTCATATCCAAAAAATTGTTAAAGAAGACAAAAGGTTAGAATAGTCAATGTTGGAGGGATTGTAAGAAGACTTGCACACTAGTATATTGTTAGTGGAGTTGCAAATCAGAACAGCCATTTTGGAAAGAAATTTAGAATTGTGCAAATGAAGGCACCAAAATGTCTGTATCTTTTGACCCAGAGATTCTACTACTAGGTTTGTACATCCAAAACGGTCTTTGATGAGAAGAAAGGCTCTGTATTTACCAAAATATTTATAGCCATAGTCTTTGTGGTAGCAAAGAATTGGAAACAAAGTAGATGCCCATTGATTCAGGAATGACTAAATAAATTGTGGTACATGAATGTAATATTACTGTGCTTTAAGAAATTATTAATACAGAGAAGGATGAAAAGATTTATGCAAACTGATGCAGATCCAAGAAAATAATATACACAACAACAAAAACAATGTAAGTGTAAAAATCAATCAAAAGTGAATGTTATAAAATTACAAAGAACAAGCCTGGTTTCAAAGAAGAGAGAAGAGAAGACTTACCCTCCTTATTCCTTTGCAGAGGTGGGAGGTACCCAGATGTGACACATTGCATATTTTTCAGAATTTTTGTATGTATTGATAAGTTCTGATGATTTTCTCTTCTTCCTCTTTTTCTTTCTTCGAAAAACATTATTTGTTATATAGGTGGTTCTCCAGGAGAGAGTAGGAGGGAAGATATTGGGAAAAATTTTGGTTATGCATAAAACAAAAGATATTAATTACTATTTTAAAAAAGAGATAATTGGTAAATTGGATCAAATGGTTTCATTTGAATGATGAGGTTAGAAGGTAGAATTCAGAGGGTTTACACAAGAGTGATAGGAGAGGAGATGGAGGTACCAATTGTATATGACTTTCTCAAGGAGTTTAGCCATGGAAGGAAGGAGAGAGATAGGATGCTAGATAACAGGAATAATTGGATTAAGAGAGGAGTTGTTTTTATGTTTTTGTTTGTTTTGTTTTTGTTTTTAGGATGGAGGAGGCATGTGCATATTTGTAGGTATCAGGAAAGTCATCAGTAGATATGGAGACATTAAAGATTAGAGAGGGAGTAGGGATGATAGAGGGGGCAATCTTCTGAAGAAGACCACATGGAATGGTGGTGACAATGGTTCATGTAGATGGAGTTTTCCTTAGAAAGGAGGAAGTCTACTTGTCACTGTGAGGTAGGCAGATATTGGAGAAAGATGGCTAGATGAGATGGGAGGAAGGGAGAAGTGGGAATTCTTGGCTTTTTTTTTTTTTTTTGGTAAAGTATGAGGTGAGGTCCTCAGCTTTGAGGGTGGGAGGAGTGGGTACTTTGGGGGTTTGAAGAAAGATGACAATGTTTGAAATAGCTGCTATGGTAAGTGGGATAACAAACTGATTAGGGAGGTATAAAAGCGCTTACCCATATCACACCTTCCAGTCTTCTATGATCATTTAATCTAGTCCTTGGGGACTTTCTTTTCAAGGTTTAAAACTTGAAATCATTTTGTTTTCTCTCTTCTGACTTTAACTTCCCTATATTACTTTGAAAACATTAAACTTCAAACTATATGAGGATAATTTGATACATCCTTGTTAATGCAGTCTACTAGTTATTTCCCTTGGTTTTATTCATTCTATGTCCCCATTAAGAAATGATTCATTGTTTTTTTCCAGCCAAAACTCTGGGCACCTCTGGCTGCAGTGTGATCAGTGGAAAACATGTTCCCACTTTTGGAATAGAACCAGCCTGAAGAGTATCAGTAGAGATTAGCCAATTTCATTTTTGGGGTAGAACGTTGAGAGACCTTATCAAGTTATTTAGCCTCATCTAGGTCTCATTTCCTTATCTATGAAATGAAAAAGGTAGACTATTTTGCAGTGCCAACATTTTCTGAATCTGTGAATCTAATGGCTTCCTGGATATTTCTACCACTACTCTTTCCTCATCCCCTTCCCACAAGAATTTGGACTTTGCCTCCTGAACCCTGGGCTCTGACAGATGACTATTTGCCTTGTCTTGCTTCTGACCAGGCCACCATGCCAAATCTTAGAGATTTCTAAACCATGTTGCTTTCACTCTGGTTGTGCTTATTATCCCTCTCCTATCAAAACTCAGGCCCTGCCCCCCTGGTATATTGGGCTTTGATAGCTGAGCTTCCATCTTATCTTGCCTGGAACCAGGCCACCATTCCACATAACCATTTTTGGTTAACCCATGCCATCATGTGCAGAAATCCATCCCCCCACTATTTCTAGTTTTTATTTATGTCTTCTCCCATTAGAATAAAAGTTCTTTGAGAACAAGGATTGTCTTGCTTGTATTTGTATCACCAACATTTAGGATAGTGTAAAATGAAATATATATTAAATCTATGGTAAGTGCTTAATAAATGCTCTTTTCATTCATTCATTATAAGGTGAAGGTTATTAATCCCTACTTTAATGTTTTTAACTCTCAGGTACAGGATCTCCCTCACTATTCTTTGTTATAGGAGGTAAAAAGCAATTCTGGGAATTTCATAAGATTCTTAGAGAAGGGATAAGAGTTAAGGGAAGTCAAGGCACTCTGTCTCTTCTTGAGGTTCCCCCAAGAGTTATATAAACAGTTGCACTTAACACCGTAACACTCTTGAAAGAAAAATGAGATCCAAGAAGTCTCCAGCTGTCTCCACTCTTTCTGCGGCAGCTGTTAAACTGGTGGGTGTTGAAGTGTCTTATCTTGTATTGAACCAATATGACTTGACTTCCTGTCTACTCTGGGATTGGTGCCAGTAATTTCAATCTTGTTTTTGGCAGATTTATTTTTTCTTCTAATTTGTCAGGATTGCTTGTTATCTGTTAGGAATTTCATGTTAAAAAAAACGATTAAAGGTAGTCTTGTTTATTATGCAAGATTGATCTTCGCTTTTGAATTTGGGAATGAGTGATACTAACCACTTCACATTCTTATAGCACTTTAATGTTTACAAAACACTTTGCTCACAAAAAAGGTTGTGAGGCAAGGCAGGTAGTTCGAATATTATTATCCACACTTCACAGATGAGGAACCTGAGGTTCAGAGGTGAAATGACTTGAAAGTGGCCCTTTCTCAGGGCTGTGAATCATCATGGTTTGGTCTGCAGCTTCCCTGGGGAGTCAGTCACTAAGCTACAGCAGTAGCGATAGTCCTAGCTACAGAGTAATTGGGGAAAATTGTCTTCGGTATGAAGAAATGTTCTGTGTGCAGAAATAGAATATTGGGGAAGAGGAAGTAAGAAACACACTGGCAGAACTGTGGAGACTGTGCACTCCCCTGCCTCTGCCCCCACTTTGTTTGTGGTTCTGCAAAGCTCAGGCAATCCATGCCTGGACAGAGCTCCATCTCTTCCTTTCCCATGGAAGGGCCCAATCCCTTGGACGTAAAGGGTTCTGGATATACTGTCCTTCCCTGCGTAAGGGAGGGAAATCAGCCTTATTTATAAAGTGATTTAACACTGACTTCAGGAGTGACCTCAGGGGATATCGCCCAGGCTGCCACAATGATTACTGCTTGGGTCCCTTTCTCCAAGTCATTTTTATCATAATCTGCTCCAGGTCATGGTTTTCTGAATTTGATGAGCCTGTGACCTGGGATAGAATCAAAATTCTGTTATTATTTTGATCTTATCTACACAGTCAGTTCCTAACAAACTTGGAGTGGGGATTTAAAATGAAAGGGTGTATATGGCTCTACAAGGCCAATGGACCAGGGTGCATGGTTTCAATTTTATTCCCCTGTGGGTGGATTGGTGGGTCCCCGTTCCCTGCCCCCCTACAATGCTGTTGCCATGGCTTACCTGTTTTATTCTTGTGCTTTCTCTACAAACAATCCCAGAGGCTTGCCAGCTTTAAAGAGGCAGATGTTGCTTCTGCAAGTGATAACTCTTGGTTAATGAAGAACAAGGAACAGGTGGGAAGTACAAAGGGGGGGAGGGGGAGAAAGAGGAGGAGAGAGGAGGGAGGGAGACAGAGAGAGAGAGACAGACAGACAGAGACAGAGAGAGACAGAGAGAGAGAGAGACAGAGAGATAAGGCAGAGACAGACAGATAGAAGGAGAGGGTTGAAGAGATAGGAGGGAGAGGGAAAAGAAAGAGTAAAGAGGAGAAGGGGAGGGGGAAGAAGGGAGGGAGAAAGAAAGGGAGGGAGAGAGAAAGGGAGGGAGGGAGAGAAGAGGGAGGGAGTGGGAAAAAAAGGGGAAAGAGGAAGAGATGGAGAGAAAGGGGGAGAGAGGGAGAAAGGGGGGGGACATGACCTGGAGACTAGTGGCAGAACTATGTGATTTGACTTTTAGGGTGTGGAGACATCTGTAGAAGGGTCACATGGGATACAACTGGAACAACATATCCTCTGGGATCCTTTCTGCACAATTAGCTTCTCTGGGTCTTAGTTTCCTCATCTGTAAAATGAGGGGAGTTGGACTGGATTATTACTAATGTTCCTTCTAGCCTTAGCATTCTGTGAATGTTTAATTCTAATATTTGTGTAGTACCTGTCACCTGAAAAGCTAAAACTGCCTATTGTCAGAGATGGATATAATTATGGAAATAAAAGACATCAGTGGGTAGTGGCCATCTTACTGGATGAGATTATTGAAGAAAAGAATGAGAAATACTTTCTGGCTACTTATGTTTTATTTGGATGATAATCTGTCAATGTGAATATTGACAATATTCCAATAAAACATAAGCTTCTTGAGGGAAGGGATAGTCTCATTTTTGATTTGGATCCCTAGTACCTTCAGTTCTAAGATTCTATACCTAGGCATTCTGTTGGATCTTGGTCTTTGGCAAACATATCATGGAGATTCAACATCATCACTTGTTCCTGGCTCCTGATGAGTTTTCATGGAGCAGAACTTAATAAACTGTGCCCCTCAGGCAAGTATCCTCTTCTTGCTAGTCTGCCTCCCCCACTGTCCCAGCTCCACTCACTGCTGCCCCAGCCTTCGCCCCCTTCCAATGGCTGGGAGGAGAGTTGAAAGGCATTTAATCAGAGAACTTATAAAATTACAACTTGTTTAAATATCACAACCTGGAGTAAGCTATTGAAGGTGGCCAGAGCCAGTGATTATACATTTAGTGGAAGGTGTTTTTAGATCAGCAGAAACGCATTTAGGGACCTTGTCCACAGGCCAAATGATCACTGAGATGTTTTGTTTTTACTCTGGTTAAGTTGCTGCTAAACATTATTTCTATAGTATTGTACCTATGAAAGATGCTTTACAATAACCATTAGATCTTTCTACTAATCGCTATCTTTTTTAAGGTGAAATAAAAATAGAATTAGTCCTTCACTTCTATCAGGGAGTTTAATGAAGATTGGTATAGTGAAGAGGACTCTAGATTTGATTTTAGGAAAGTCCTGGGTTCCAAACCCGAAGATCCTTACTATCTATGTATATCTATCTATCTATCTATCTATCTATCTATCTATCTATCTATCTAT